>NW_014543262.1:163255-302620 GCF_000741045.1 Vigna radiata var. radiata | reverse complement strand
AGTTTAAAATTAGTATAGTTACTAGTTCAGTTCAGTTTATATTGTAGTTTAGTTAAAATTAATGTAGTTTACAATTTAGTTAATAGTTCAGTTAGTGTAATTTACAATTCAGTTAATAGTTTAGTTCATTTAGTGCAGTTTACAGTCCAGTTAATAGTTCAGTTAGTGTAGTTTACAATTCAGTTAATAGTTCAGTTCAGTTCGTACTGTAATTTAGTACAATTCAGTATAGTTCAGTTCAGTTTGATAAAACAAAAAACAGTTCAGTTCAGTTTGTCTGAACAGTTTGTCTGAACTGTTTTATAGTTCAGTTCAATTTTTAGCAGTGCAGTACAGTTCAGTTCGATTTGCCCACCCCTATATGCTACTAGTAACAAAAAGGCTACTAGCTAGTTTTAACTTGGTTTCATTTCAGAATTAGATGCAAATTTCATGGATTTCAGCCAAGAAACATTTGAGTTTCAGAGACTAATTTCTATATAAACATGAATTGCAGGTGAGGGTGTCCATGGTTGATTTCATTGATGAAAACAAAGACAATAAAATACGTAGCATAGGTTTTCCATGTTGGACCCTTTCGATTCTCCTGTGTTTGCACTTTTGTTGTTCTTACAAAAGTTGAAGCTAACAATTATGTCTTGTTTATTGGACAAATTTTACATCTAAATTCACTCTCGTTTATCTTCAAATTCGTTCAAATAAAAAACAAAAAGAATTACCTTCAAATCCTCTCAAATCCACTCAATTATTCTCTCTCAAATCCACTCAAGTAAACAAAACATTAGATCTGTCTCCATGGCGAATCCTTATAATGTGTTGCTCTCCCAAACTATTATCTGCTTTATTTTGTCCTCGTTGATTATATTTTTTTTTTTATTGTTAACCATTTCTAGTTAGTCAAAGGTTGAAGTTATATATACTTAATATTCACTTTACCAATCATGAGGTGAGGGTATGTTTTGGCTGCCCTTGAAGTCCATTTACGCTTTCATTGGTAGGTCATGTTAGGGCACTTCTTAAAGGGCTTCTTCCTCAATATCTCGCATTAGTTGCAGTGAGACTAGCCTTCCATTTATTGTTGGCTCTATTTGGAGAAATTTTATTAGTTATATTATATGTCAATAAAAGGAGAAACTAATAATATCTCATAAGTGTAACGTATTAAAAATATATATTATATTATTTATCTCCTTTTTAAAATTTATAATTAGCATAATCGAGTAGTCCGTTTATAAAATCTCCTATCTTTTTATCACTTTTCTTTTTATATTTTAAGGTTGACTCAAACTCTATTAGTTTTTAGATTTGAAACAAAGGGAAGAATCAAAAATGAAATTTGTGAATAGGTAAGTCTAAGTTTATTATTTTTAAAGAGTTTTATGAAAAAGATGTATGTACTCATTAAAAAAAATATTTAATGGAAATTATTTTAGAAAGTTATAAAAATCTCTTACAAATTGACATTATTTAGGATTATGCTGTTGGACTGTATATATATTATTATGAATTATGATTTTTTATCTTTTATAAATGTCACATTTACTTGTATATAAATGTTAACATATTAACTATATTTTTTTTAAAAGCCTAGTACAAAATGATATTGTAAATTAATTCTTGGTAAGTTCTATGATTTAACAAAAATCAAAGATTAAATCATAAGTAACGTGTCAACTGATATAGAAAGAATTCAATGGATTTTGTTACTTATCGTCTAAAATCAGAAACATTGGTACAAGTTTCATTGATTCAAATTGTGTGAATTGAATGTGTACATAATTTTTTTGCTTAGTATATGTACCCACATTTGTTTTTTCACAGGAAATGTATAAAAAAAAATAGAGAAAATCTAAACAAGGAAGTAATTCCTCATACCAGTGGTTCTAAACTGTCTCAAGAAGAAGACATAAGATGGTGGCGATATTAGTAAACATTACAACTTTTACTATTTTTTAAAGTTTACTATTTACTTTAACTTATCTTTTTATTTAGTTTGTGGAAATTGGACCGTTGCTTAGTCATGGAAAGGTATACATTAAGTCATAAAAGAAAGTATAATCATTTGTAAATGATGCGACAAAGGATATAGTGGTAAGTTGTACTATAATATGATACTTTCAAACATTTTCTTTCAAATTTAGAGTTTTAACTAGAAATTGTTACATGTCTATATGAATCAGAGGTTTCTCCTAATGATGTTGTTGGTAGAGTGTTAGGCACAAAACATTCTAGAAGAGCGCATGAATTTAGGAACAATTCCTACTAACTCATTTAGAAATACAAGACTTTGACTTTTAGATTTAGGCCTTGCTTCATTTGCCACATCATCAACATCTTCTAATAAGTAAGAATAAAAGTACACCAATTTAGAATACCAAATTAAAACGACCTTGGGTGTACTAAAAGCACACATGATAATGAAGGAAGGAAAGATTTCTAATGAACTAGTGCCTTCTTTGATCGTCAACCACAAGTAAGTTACTAAATAAGTTGAAGCATTGTGTTTGATATACTTTAATTATAGACAATCCTTTCTTAAGTGTCATATCAAGTACTTCATCTCTAATATGATGAACCTTAAAATCTAGTTTTAGTTCATTTTGTTTGTGTTTCTATTTTGTATAACTAGAATGAAATTATGATGTTCCATGTTTTGTGGTTTTTTATATATTAAAATACTAACTTAATGAGCCAAATATCAAGTTAATTATGTTGCATTTGGGATTTTTTTTTTCTTTTTACGTTAGTTTTCTAGGATTATTACTCTCCATGGATCTTAAGCTATTCCACAAAGAACAACTTTAGTTGAATTATTTTCCACCCCTTCTCCCCTCTCAACACAATAATTTCCTTCAAGGCTCAAAATGTTTATGTGTTGTCTCAATAAATATGTGAGGCCACCTAATGATGCAAAGATCCTGCCACTTATTATGATCCATGTTCATGTCTCTAAGTCACGTTCTTCTGAATTATTTGAGCATACACACTCGTGATATCTATCAATTACACAGTGGAAAATATGTTGTTTGTGTGATACCACATTCTTTAGTCCATGCCAGAATTTCATCAGTTATTCATCCACCACTTACTTGTTTGTACGAGAGATATTATTTTAACTGGATCAAGACAGATATTGATCTATCAGTTATGATGCAATGGATCAACTTCAATAGTTGGTGAACTGTTTGCTGAATCACCAGAAAAAATTGTGGTCTTACCCTAGACAACAACAACAACATTGCATTGCAGAATTTCGCGAGGTGTGTCTACATTGTCCACAAGTAAGAACATTATTTCAGTCAATTAATTCTGTGGGTCTGACTAATTTTGTGAGTCTACATCAGAGACCAAATGCATCACATGAATGACACTACAAAAGTAAACAATAATTTCCGACCAAACATAATGATGATATGATTACACTGGTCTTTTGGATTCAGCTAATCAGAGAGAGACCCCTTATCCAAATTTCTATAGCAATAGCCAATGATTGTGTGTACTGAATCAGATAAGTTTTCTATGATCTACGTTCTTCGGGACAGTATTTCTATAATGACTTCCTTCACTTCAGGCATATGCCCTTTAAAAATTCATGGCATTTGGCTTGGTTATTGAAAATAAAATGGTACCTTTATGATCAGGTTGGATAAAAAGAATCTTTAACATGACATGAAAGTTGGTTTGTGCTTCTCCAAAGTAAGGCACCTTGTCATTGGACTCAATGCCTTTCAACGTCCTTTAACAGCCAAAGTAAATTAAACTAATAAAAAATTAAAGAGCCTTTCACTATTCGAAAGTAGATGCAAAGTTGTATGTAACACTCAGTTTCTGCTTTCAGTGAGCATGAATTATACAATTAAGAACTGCCATTAACATACTTTCTCATACCACTTTTAACACTTTTTATCATCTTTTTTAAACTAATGAAAATTTATAAGTTAACTGTGTATCAGTTGCTAGGATAATGATGTTTTGACAATATTTTAACATTATTTACGTGTCATTCTGTAATTAATCCAAAATTATTCCACAATCAATAATAATAATCATAAATATCACCATGGACCAATCATAAAAAGACACGTAGATAGTATTAAAACGTTGTCAAAAAAATGTTGTTAAAATCATTATCCTTCTTGCTATATATTCTTAAAAATTTCCAAGAACTTAATTAAGTAATCCCTCTAAATGTTTACACTGCATATCAAAGTTACATTTTTGTACAATCATATCATTGGACTTGTCCACTTATTTAGGGCAGGGTGATTTAAAATGGCAAGTTTTTGAGTTGGTGAGATATCATAACAAAGACTTGACCCTACGTTGTATAAGCTTGCGGACATCTTAAAGTTTTAGCTACTGTTTTCTCCTCCTCCACCATAAAGAGAATGGTCCCAGTTACAATCATTTTGTCTCATAATAAAATAATGTCTTCACTTCCTACAGTATGGAATTTGTCAAAGATGAATGAATTAAGGTTGTGAACAGTACTCTACTGATGTACCTAATAATTTCTAAGATAATAACCCCAAACTGCCACTAGATCTTCCTCTATTCAAAATTCTAAAGTCCAACCACTGTTTTTAACTTTTGTGCATTTATAATTAAAGTGATATATATGGATCACCAAGAAGTCCTTTTCTAATTAGTTCTAGATTTACTTGGAATAAATATGTCAAGTTATAAATTGCCTCCTATGTTGTATGTTGGGAAGAAACCAACATCTCAGAAATTATAAATTTCGAGAGATCCTGTCGGGATAATTTCCCCAATGCCATAATATCAGTGGAGGAAGCCAACATCTCAGAAGTAATATCAGCAAAATTTGCACAACCCAACTTTGATCCTTCATCTGCTATAAGCTTAGCGTAAAAGCAAAACCCATGCTCAGCCACAGTGGACATCATTTGTTCGTTAGAAAGGAACATTGAAGGTTCCATTCTATCCTGCATATGCATATATTATCATAGTTTAGTGCCAAATACAAAAAGTAAGAAAAATTTCAAAGTTTTATTTTCAGCTGATAAAGACACTCACCCATTTAGGAAACAAGTCAGCATCGGAAATTAGATTGCACAGTCCACTAGCAAGTTTAACAACATGAAAAGCACCAAGCTCTTCTGAGATAGAATGCTGTCTTAAATCCACTCGGCGATCACGGAGATCTCTCCACACGTTTTGTATCTTTTCTGTCTCGTCTAATGGATTGGACTGCAACAATGTTGGCTTTGGTTTGAAATCCATTTGACTGCATTCATCCATCACTTTAACAAGTGTCTCTGTATATTCATCTTGAACATCAGGCAGAACCCCTTGAAAAGAATGATCTGGAATTTCAGTATCTGCCAAGAAATCTGGGTTCTGTGACAATTTTGTTAAGCGCCTACGAACATTGAAATTGAATGGTTTCAACTCATTATTTACAGATACTTTTGGAAGACTAACAAAAGGGAGAGCAGGACCAGAAGACACGGCTCCAGACAATGTCTCTGTTCCGTTTTCAATTTCAGTTTCAGGAACAAACGTTGATTCTGTCACACATGATACATCTAGTGATTTACATGTTTCATTCAAGTATGCACCACCAGCCATTTCTGAATATTTAAAATCTTCGTCCTCTGCAGGATATCCACAATTTGAATTGTCATCCTCAGAGTCAGAGGACATGACTACAAGTTTCCTTCAACCATTATGCTTAGAGGATGCAAGTGGGGAACCGGAAGAATTGGAAAACTCAGAAATAGTGCTACGTTGAATTTCAAGTTCACAGTAATCCATCAACAATCCATTCCTATTAATCATCTCCGCTTTCATGGCCTCTATATCATTAGTCTCCGTATAATTCACATTTAAATCTTTTTGCCGTTCACTTATGTGAAGCTTTTCTCTAACCAACCCTTTGGAGTTTTCTTCCATTATATTTATTTGTTTAGCTATTTTGTTCTCAATTAGATCGGAAATCACTGAGGGGAAATCCCAGGGGTTAGAAATCAAGGAGAGGTTTTACTTGTTCGAACTGGAATGAGTGGATCTTATTTTGGGAGTGCAATCAATTAGGGAGACTTAACCATGAAATTTAGCCAGACAAATGAGGAAGTTCTTATCAAAGGAGATCCTACACTAATAAGAAAGGTAGTGTCACCACAGATGTTGTTAAAGGAGCAAGAGATCGAAGCTAAAACATTGGTATCAGGTTTGGGGCAAGTAGAACTAGAAGAAGGCAATAAAGGAGAGACACAATTAACCCTCGGCCAAAGATTTTCAGAAAGCCTACAAGTCTTCCTCTTAGGATACACTTCGATCACAAGATTTCCATTTAGGAGGGAATGAATTCAGTCAATGTAAGGCCCTACCGATACCCATATTTGCTAAAGTATGAGATAGAGAAGCAAATGGCCGAGATGCTGGTGAAAGAAAAGGATGGCAACTGGAGGTTGTTATAGAATAACTTTTGGATGAACTACACGAGGCAACCTATTTTTTGAAGGTGGATCTAAGGGTTGGGTACCACCAAATACGAATGAAGGAGGAACACATCAAAAAAACAGTTTTTCACACCTACCAAGGTCACTACGAGTTTATGATAGTGTCTCTTGCCTTATCAAATGCCCCGGCCACATTCTAAGGCCTTATTTGAGGAAGTGCGTTTGGTCTTCTTTGAAGACACAGGAAGTCGTGGGAGGATTATAAGGAGCATCTCAAACAAGTGTTGAGTATACTATGGCAGCAGTAGTTATTTGCCATCAACGAATAGTAAGATAGAGAAAAAAGCACAAAAAGAAGAAAAGTTAAACCATACAAGCAAGCCCGGCAATTAGTTTATTCAATATAAATAGGTATATAAAATAAAGCAAAAAGTATTGCATGTCAAAAACCAAATTCCATCCCACCCAATTATCAAATAACAAGTTATATGCATCACCACATTAGTNCTTCACAAAATTGTTGGAACTAAATTAGCCTTTCAAAGATTTAAATCAACATTCATCTTATTAGCCAATCAAAAATTGTCACTCAAAACAATTGACAACCACATCAATCCCTCACACATAAAAATGACATTATATTTGTTATTGGAGACACAAAATAAAAGACTTATTGGAGCTTTTCAAGGACTAATGTGATGACTATGGCTTTGGAGGACCAAATTGAGGGCTCTAAAATATTTCTAATACATTTCTGAATTTTTAGAACATAAACTATTATTTAACCTATGGACTATGACTGGAGAGGGACACTAGATTGTTCCAGCCATTTCCTCTTTGGTGGGATGTCACTCAAATTTACACAACTATAATTAGTACAGACTAGTTATATATATTTCACTGTTGGACAAGAAAAGAAACAGCCTAATTTCACTTAGTTGAAGAGATTTTCTAGTTTATGAATTATTCTATGTTTGGCTTCTAGAAAGATAAAGCATCCTGCTAATTAGAATAAACTACATTGTGTAAGACACCACAAGGCAAATTAAAATGTTTTGCTTTGAGCACTTACGAGAGGAGATATTCTTGTTGACATGTTCCCTAAAAACCTCCCAGAAATACATCAAAGCCAAGCCTGATAACAACAAATATACATGTAATAATTCTTCAAAAACAGATATTATCTTAGGATGCACATACTATTTTGACTGATGTAACAGACCTTGATCATAGGCTGCAAAGGTGGGAGAGCCGACAAACTGCTAGATACCCAACTGAACCAAAAAAGTTTAACTTATTAGACTACCACTATTGTCATAACATCATTCTGGCATCCAAGCAACTGAAAGAATAGAAAAAAAATTCACGATTCAGAGGGAGGGAGTCTGGTATAAAATAGAGGAGGCATGGTAAAATCTAAACAGAAAAGCTCTTCAGTCTTATATGTTATGCCAATATCACAACTAATGACAGGATAAAGGATTCAGTCGACGCTACACTAAAATATGATGCAACACAAATTTACCCAACCATTATTTAGGTCTCTACTTTATATTCACATGAGAAGAAATACTCTACAAATTGAACCCAGACTAGTAAAGATTGAGACGGCAACATTACTCACCCCATTGAGAATCAAAGATTCCATGCTGAAGATAAACAGCTTTACGTGCATCTCACCCGTGAAGTTAGATTTCAGACATTAGACTCTACACAAAGCAATAACAATAATCAAGTCTCCCTATTGTTATTTCTTCCAATGTTGTCATAATCATATATAATCTGAAGGATAAAATTGTGTTATAACTTTCAAAACCCTCTACCTTCACACATAATATTTATTTCAGGAATGACCCACAACTTTAAACAGAATTATGACCAAAAAAAGCCGCATATCATATTAACTTCACTCCATACAACAATAGAAAAGAAGTTGAGATAAAAAGATGTCAAATGATCACGGTAAGTTCAAAATCAAAGAGGGTGGATGATTGCACTTCCATACTTTTTCCTAAAAAAATGTCTAATTTACCTAGGAATTCTTTCTAGAAGAGGAATGTATCTATAGGCTGTGATCACACAAATAGCTTCATATGGATACATGTGAGAATTAAAAGTACAAGTCGTTAATTGGAATAGAAAGATCTTGAAACGAAAAGGATTGGCGCAAACAAAGGTCTTTACTTTACCCTATAGACTTGTGAATAACATAAAGACAGCCTCTATAAATATCTCCATGACCAAATGAAGATCCTGATTGAAAAAACAAGAAAAGCATCCTGTAAAGCTTTAAACTCACTGTGGAGTATTTTGGTTCATGTTGCAGAAGGTAATTCACACTCATTCATCTAACCAATGCAATACATGAAACTGATTTGTGCTTGAGTGAATGATTATGGAAATTGAAACTCAATTACAAAAGAAACAATGACTAGAAAACTAAGTGAAGGAAGCAAAGCAATATAAAGGAACATAAAGAGTATGCAAAAAAACTAACAAAGAACAGGTATTCACTGTTATCATAATATCCAATGCAGACTATCAAAGAATAAAAATCCTAAACTAAGTGTGGCTTTTTCCTGTGGGGTCCACTTTTACAGTGAGTGTGTTGTTTGCAAATTGAAGTTTGGAGAGACAATAGAGTAAAGAGAGAAAATAACCTGTTGTTGGCGCTTGAGGTCTTGTGAGGGCTTGAACCAGAGGTAGTAGGCTAGGGTTCCGACGACCACCCAGAAGCAAGGTTGCTTCCGCCCCTCAGACCACCCATCGAATTGGTAACGAAGGACCTCACGTTGTCCAACCCAAAGTTCTTCTCCAGCTGCCCATTCAAACATATTACAGATTAGGCACAAATATTAAAGTTACTTATTATCTTCTTTATATATTACTTTGGAGTGGGAGTTAAAAAAAATATTTAATTCATATGATATGTAATACTAAAAATAAAAATTACATAATATTTATTATGAAATTCACAACAGAAAATGGGATGGGAAGAGCAATTTTGATGCAATTTTACCCTTAGAGTAATTTCTTCGGTTGAAAAAATTAAAATCAGTTGGATCTTGAAGATTGCTTATGGATTTAATTATCGTTAATATGATTTACATTAACAACAATATTTGAACCACGTCATTTTGGTAAATGATTGGCGTGGATTAACATTTATTGGTTTATTGTGAGAACAGTTGACTATATAAATATAATTATTATTTACTTAATTAATCACTCTAATAAAGTTTAAAAACTGTAAAAACAGATCTAAAATATATTTTATGTTTCTCCAGACCTATTGTTGGAATAAGATTTCATTTCATACTTTATTTCACATATAAAATATGATATCTGTTTATGCTCAAAATGGAACGAGAATAATATATTTGTAAAGGATGTGTCTTAATTCTGTTGAAACTATTATTATTATTATTATTATTATTATTATTATTATTATTATTATTATTATTATTATTATTATTATTATATATAAATTAACCTGACATATAAATTTTAAAATATAAAAGAGAGTAATTTGTTCGGGGGCCCAAATAATGATTAAATGAATAATTATTACTTCGTTAATGTATATATAATTTAATTTAATGATTGAATTAATGTATAACAGCTTTTAAGGTAGGAACCGTGAGTTGTACATTTATTGTGCTCTTCTCATTTATAATTTAATAATTAAGAAAATTATTCTTCCTCTTCTCTGAGTTAAGATAGGTGAAAACTCTGAAAATCATTATTCTTGAAAAATATATTGAATTTATTTGATATAATGATTCTCTTCTTTTGAATGTTAAATGTAATATTGCTTTAAAGTGGTAAATATTGGTTGGATATAATTGGAGTCTTTAATATTTATTATTGCAAGTCTAAATGTGCTATTTTTTTTTGGAAGATATTTTCCCAATTTGAGTTGTAATCTTAGACTGCTACGAGTTGTTTTCCACACTTCTTTTCACTAAATCTCACGTGCAATGTTTTACTATGAATAACAACTCCAAGAGATGTAAGGAGGAGTTAGTTTCCGTCAATTCATTTAAATTATATACTTAGAAATATTTCATATTAAAATATTCTTAGAAATAGAAGAATCAAAATATATAATTGAAGGTTGATTAAAATAATTGAAAATTAAATTCAAATCAATATGAAAGTTAATATAAAAACTCAGAAGAACAAACACCTTTATCATGATTTAATTAATTGTTTTGAGACCTGGTTGCATTATTCTTCTATATTTAGAGAATGTGAGAAGATAGTAAGTATTTTTTTTTCTCTTGTTTATTGTATTGTATTGTACCGTTTTATTCTAGTATAATCTTTCTCTTATGGAGAAGTTGAGTTACTTTAAGATTATTTCTATTAAATGAGTGAATATCCAATTTTATTACTTAAACTTTCAAGTGTTGGTTTGACAGTTTCATCAATAATAATTTCATACAAATGAGTTTATGAAAATTCTTTTATCATGAATACAAGTATTTTTTTTTGATAAAATCTTTAATAGAAATATAAATGTGTAATATTAACAATAATTTTATTTCCATTTAAGCATTTTATGCTAGGAGAGAAATAAATATATTGAATTAACCAATAATATTTCTTAAACGAAACCTAGAGTCATAAAATAATTATTACATCTAAATGAAGCATCACAAACTTATTCCATTACACTTCATATTAAGTGTGTTTGTTTTACTATTAATGTTTTCTGTTTTGTTGTAACTGTTCATAAGAATAACCTTGTTCTTTAAGGTTTTACTTTTCTGTTAAGTTTTCTATTTTGTAATGAATACTTACTGGAATCCTATAAATAGGGATTCCAACACTCTTGAACTAATATGTACAGATCTATCATATATTTTCATTCAGGAAAAATACTCTAAAATAGACTCTTACCGCTACATACGCCCTTCCATCTCTTTCGTGCTTTCTCTCTTGAATTTCACTATTGACGTCCTCGTTGAAGCACGACGGAGATCGCCGGAGATCACTTTCTTCTTCTTTCCCTCACGTGAAATGTTTGGAGACTGTGAGCTCACCTAACTTCTGACCCTGCAAAAGCTTTGAGTGAGATCTTTTGTCTCACGCTTTCTGATCGCTACTGGGCCAATGCATTTGGGCCTGGTTTCTTTTATTCTGGGCCTCAAGTTTTCTTTATGGTACCAGAGCAGGTCCTGTATCTGTTCTACCACGGTTTCCGCTGCCATACTTCTCCTTCTTGGTGTTAATCTTTTTCTTTAAGTCTTTCTTGCTGTCATGGAGAGTAAGGAAGATCCATCCAACAATCCTTCTAGTCCCTATTATCTTCACCCAGGGGAGAATCCAGGTACCTCTCTTATTCCTCAGGTTCTTAATGAATCTAACTACACTTCTTGGAGCAGAAATATGAAAAGGGACCTTCTCTCCAAAAACAAATTGAAATTCATAGATGGAAGGATCAAGAAACCTAAAAGAGAGAACCCTCTTTTCGATTCTTGGGAAAGAAACAATATGATGATATTATCTTGGATTATCAAGACTCTTTCATCTTAAATAGCAGAAAGCGTGATACATGTGGAGAATGCTCAAGAACTATGGGAAGAGTTAAAAGAAAGGTTTTCTAAAGGGGATCTTTTTAAATTCTCAGACCTACTCCAAGAAATTCACTTAATTAAGCAAGGAGAAAGAAATGTAAATCAATATTTCACTGATCTAAAAGTCTTATGGGAAGAACTAGAGTTTCTCATACCCATCCCATGCTGCAACTGCAAAATACCTTGCAGCTGTGACTTATCCAAAGTTTCTCATAAATAGAGGGAGATGGAACATGTCATTTGCTTTTTGAAGGGCTTGAATGAATGCTATAATACTGTTAAGACACAAATATTGCTTATGGAGCCCTTACCCAACATTAATCGAGTATCCTCTCTCATTATACAGCAGGAAAGACGAGAGAGACATGATCTTAGCCTCACAAATCAAAATGACAGCAAAGCTCTTGCCAACACCACTGAAAAACAAAACCAGTGGAAGAATGACCAAGGCTGGAGGACTTATGGACGAGGAAATCCCTCTAGGAATCAAGGAAGAGGGAGATGAAGAAATCCAAATTATGGAAAACAATGTTCCCACTGTCATAAAATGAATCACACTATTGATGAGTGTTATTCTAAACATGGATACCCACCTTGGTACAAGAAAAATGACAATAATGGTCAAAATAATATGGGACATAATCAATGGGGTTTGGCTAATGCTTGCTCTACCTCTACTGAATCACAGACCATTCAACAGAATGCAATTCAAAACTCCTTCACCAATGAACAAATGCAGAGGATATTACAAATGTAGAGAGACAATGCAGAAGAAACACAAGGTATGTTCTCATGGATTATAGATACAGGGGCCACTTATCATGTGACCCATGAAAAAAATCAGTTCACTACTTTATATAAAATCAAGCCTGTATCTGTTAAATTGCCCAATAATTCGCTTGTTACTGCCCACTATGCAGGGACCATACAATTTTCTAAGGATTTTATAATTTTCAATGTCCTATACATACCAGAATTTACATTCAATCTCATATCTGTTCAAAGTCTAACCAGAGATATAAATTGTACTCTAACTTTTTCTTCTAAGATGTGTGAAATTCAGGACAGCTCTACACTGAAGATGATTGGATGTGCTAGAGTGTGCAAAGGGCTTTACTACTTGCAATCTTTTGGAAGGAATTTGGCTCCTAGTTTTATTTTCTCTTATGAACATGATAATGTAAATCTATGGCATTGTAGGCTTGGCCATCCTGGACGTAAAGTAGTTGAGAAAATATGTAAAGTTTTTCCCTATGTTCAAACTACATCTGATGATGCTTGTGACATTTGCCATTATGCTAAGCAACACAAATTATCTTTTCCTAAGAGTAATTCTTTATCTGCTGGCTGTTTTGATATGATACATTGTGACATTTGGGGTCCTATCTCTACTCCTTCTGTGCATGGACATAAATACTTTCTCACTATTATTGATGATTACAGTAGGCATACTTGGGGTTTTCTCATGCATAATAAAGGTCGGACTAGGAAACTTCTACAAAGTTTCATCATAAGAATTAAGACCCAATTTAATAAAACTATCAAAGTCATTAGGACAGATAATGGTCCTGAGTTTAACTATTTCAACACCTATGATTCTTATGGGATTGAACATCAAAGAAGTTGTGTTGAAACTCCACAACAGAATTCTGTTGTAGAGCGAAAGCATCAACATACATTGAATGTTACTCGAAGTCTAATTTTTCAATCTAATGTTCCTCATGCCTATTGGTCTTATGCCTTGTCACATGCTATATACTTAATTAATAGGCTACCTTCTATTGTCATTAAGGACAAAACTCCTTTTGATATTCTGCAAAATAATCCGCCTACCTATCTTGATCTAAAAGTTTTTTGTTGTCTATGTTTTGCTTCCACTTTGGAAAGCAACAAAAATAAGCTTGATCCTAGATCTAGAAAGGGGATATTTCTAGGATACAAAAATGGGGTAAAAGGGTATATTGTTCTTGACATTAATAGTAGAGAAATATTTGTTACTAGGAATGTCATTTTTTATGAGGATGTTTTTCCCTACAAAAACAAACAAGGGGATAAAGATAGCTCTAATAACAGTAAAGAGAACACATTTTTTTCTTGATAACGTCCCCTACAGACATGGGGAAGATTCTGCTGAGAATAGAAGAGGGAATCCAAGCTCGACTGAGAGCAACCCTGCTGAGAGCAGTCCTGGAGAGAACAACCCTGCTGAAAACACCAGTCCTAGAGAGAACAACCCTGCTGAAGACACCAATCTTGGCGCTGAAGACACTGATTCCAAAGAACAAGAACAGGGAATCAATCAAAGAAGATCTAATAGAGTTAAGAGAACTCCTGAATACTTGAAAGACTATGTTCAGCAAAATGATTAATCCCTATCTACCTACTTGTGTGCCAAAAACGGTTTGAAAACTCCTTATCCTATAACTGATACTTTGTCCTATAAATCTCTATTTGATAAACATTTAAAGTATACTCTTGCCATAACTGCCAATAAAGAACCAAACTCTTATGATGAGGCTAAAAACAATCTTGAGTGGGTTGATGCTATGCAAAAGGAAATTCGGGCTCTTCAAGATAATAGAACCTGGTTTTTGACACAACTTCCTCCAGGAAAGAGATCCATTGGGTGTAGATGGGTCTACAAGGTGAAACACAAATCAGATGGCTCTATTGAAAGGTATAAAGCTAGGTTGGTTGCCAAAGGTTACACCCAACAGGAGGGAATAAATTTTTTGGACACTTTTTTGCAAAGCTCACTTCTATCAGACTATTACTTGCTCTTGCTGCCTCAAGAAATTGGTTCCTACACCAACTAGATGTAGATAATGCTTTCTTTCATGGAGACTTAAATGAGGATGTTTACATGGATCCTCCTCCTGGCTTGACTACTAATGTCGAAGGACAAGTTTGTAAGCTTACTAAATCTATTTATGGCTTGAAACAAGCCAACAGACAATGGTTTGATAAACTTTCCACCTTTCTTATCTCTTCTGACTATATCTAATCCAAATCTGACCACTCCCTTTTTATTAAGAAAACTTCTACAGATTTCACAACCTTACTTGTGTATGTTGATGATATTGTCTGAGTAGGAAATTCCATGAAAGAGATCAGACACATAAAGACTCTTTTACATAACCAATTCCAGATTAAGGATCTAGGGGAACTCAAGTATTTTCTGGGTTTTGAGGTTGCTAGGTCTAAGAAAGGGATACATCTTTGTCAAAGAAAATATGCCCTTGATATTCTTGATGAAACTGGAATGTTAGGAAGCAAACCTTACTCTACCCCATTTTTTAGCAACACCAACTTCTTATACAAGGCAAAAAACTACATGAGCAACCCTAGTGATTGTCGAAGATTGATAGGAAAACTCTTCTATCTTACTAATACTAGACCTGATTTGTGCTTTACAATTAATATTTTGAGTCAGTTTATGCAAGAGCCTACTAGCTACTGTTAACTCATTGGCAAGTGTACCAAATCGTTCAAGTAATAAAACTGGTAAGACCAGGTATCATTTTCCCAAGAGACTTGTGCAACACATGACAATTCTTCCTTTTATAACTCAATTAGACATCAAAGTGCACAAAAATAC
Source organism: Vigna radiata var. radiata (assembly GCF_000741045.1). Classification (NCBI taxonomy): domain Eukaryota; kingdom Viridiplantae; phylum Streptophyta; class Magnoliopsida; order Fabales; family Fabaceae; genus Vigna; species Vigna radiata. The sequence goes on along the minus strand of NW_014543262.1, from coordinate 287,015 downwards.
AAGAAACTCTTTTTGGTATTTTTATCAAACAGTTGGTGTGCAAGGAATTTAACATAGTGTATTTACAATTTGTCAAGACTAGAGTTCATCCACTTCATTCTCATGCATTTACAAACAACTCAATTCTATCAATTAAGTGTTCAATTTAAGTTCTAAGTTCAAGTCATATTTTCCAATATATCAAGAACCAAAATTCAAGCCATGGGTGATCAAGGCACAACAAGCATTAAGCATAGAAATCAAATACTAACATTGAAATGGAAAAGCATATGTATTAACATCACAAAATACACAAGATTCAGTTTATTACATCTAATATCAACAAATAGGAAAAGCCCTCCATAGTGGAGAACTTAGGGTTCTACAAATTGAAGAGATAAGGAAGAAATTGAAACCAAAGAGAAGATGCAATAGGTTGAATTCGGATGTTAAAATGTATCAGTTTCACGTGTTTGGAATAAAAATTAGCATCACTTAACAAGAGGATTATAGCTTCATCCATGCTTTTTGTTGGAATCTACATGCTTTTTGTTAGAAACTGCGTCATAATATGTTTATACTATCATGACATAAATTTTTGCTACGTCATAAAATGTGTAGACCTATTATAACGTACAAAACTATGTACGTCATAGCTCGTTTTTATACGTTATAAAATATGATTTTTGTACTAGTGATGTCCTTAGATATGTCAAGTCCAGTCCTTCTGAAGGACTCTTCTTTGCTACTGATTCAGATTTAGAAATAAAGGGATTTAGTGATTCTGATTGGGCCACTTGTCCTAATACAAGAAGGTCTACTACTGGTTACTGTATTTTCCTAGACACTTCTCTTGTTTCATGGAGATCAAAGAAGCAAAGTATGGTTTCAAGATCCTCTACAGAAGCAGAGTATCGAGCTCTTGCTGCTACTGTTTCTGAGATGCAGTAGCTACATTATCTCCTTCAAGATCTTCAAATTGAACCAACTGCTACTGCAGTTCTCTACTATGACATTGCTCACAACCAAAGTTTTTATGAGCGAACCAAACATATAGAGTTAGATTGTCACGTCATTCGTGAGAAGATACAAGCTAAGTTTCTGTGATTGCTTCCCATTCGGTCAGAAGAGCAACTTGCAGATGTTTTTACTAAGTTTCCTCACCGCACTCGTTTCAGATCTATCATTCCCAAGCTTGGATTGTTAAATATCCATCATCCAGCTCGAAGGGAGGCTATTAAGTGTGTCTGTTTTACCATTAATGTTTTCTGTTTTGTTGTAACTGTTCATAAGAACAGTAACCTTGTTCTTTAGGGTTTTACTTTTCTGTTAAGTTTCCTATTTTGTAATGAACTCTTACCGGAACCCTATAAATAGGGATTCCAACACTCTATATACAGATTTATCATATATTTTCATTTAGGAAAAATACTCTAAAATACTCTCTTACCTTTGCATACGCCCTTCCATCTCTTTCGTGCTTTCTCTCTTGAACTTCACTGTTGATGTCCTCGCTGAAGCACGACGAAGATCGTCGGAGATCGCTTTCTTCTTCTTTCCCTCACATGAAGTGTTTGGAGACTGTGAGCTCACCTAACTTCTGACCCTACAGAAACTTCGAGTGAGATCTTTTGTCTCATGCTTTCTAATGGCTACTGGGCCAATGCATTTGGGCCTCGTTTCTTTTATTCTGGGCCTCAAATTTTTTTTACTTCACTCTACCATTACTATTAATCAATTCTTACCTCTCGAATATCATAATGAGTCATACTACAACAATAATATTTCACCAAAACACACAATCTTTTGTAATTTCATAAATTAAATCTCTAAACTCTAAACTTAAACTCAGTATCACAAAACTAACTGTTTAAAAAAACCAAAAAAAAAAATGCAAAAAATCAATTTTTTCCTTGAAGTGTATTTTCTGTGCAATAGGTTTTCAAATTAAACAACTAAAATATGGTTGAGAAAAAAAAATAATGAAAACTTCAAGTTTACATAAATTTTGTTCAAAAAATTTTAAACATTTATACGTAATTAAGTGTGTTACTTTGCGTCGCCGCTTAGAAGTGAAAAATTTCTCTAACATTAAATCTTATCACAATACAATCATTAAAGTATTTCCGTTTTCTTTTCTTTTTATTTAATTCACTTTTCATAAATTTTTTGTGTTCTTTACTTCTGGTTCTTGTGTTATTTTATTATTTTAAAGGATAAAGTTGTATTAATATGCTTATTTTTGTTCGTCGGTAAAAGTTGTGTCTCACTTCTCCATTATACTAACAAAACATAATTAATCATATTTTTATAAGTGCTGAACGATGTGTTTCAAAATGGAAGGATTCTCCTCCTTAAGTTCATCTAACTGAAATTTAATTATTTTTAAAACTGTGTGAAGTTTTTTAATTTTTCATTATCTGAACTTATAATGTATTCATGTTGCAATAAATAATTTATTTTAGTTCAAGGAATAAAGGCACGTTATTCAGTAAAAAAAAATTACGTGAAGCATGGTAGCAAAAAAAAAAAAACCTTATGTACAATATTTTGTGTAATTTGTCTTGGACATTAAATTGTAGTCATATTTCATGTGTTTGTTACTTCTAAGCTTCTTTGCTAGTACTGCATTAGTACATTTGATATCCTATATCTCGTATCAATTTATAGATAAAAGTATTTACTGTTGTTTTATTACCCTCAAGCTTAGTAAGTAGAGCATTGGAGTTACATTTCTTTGTTTTTTCTGGTGTTTCTATACTTCAAAGGAGTTTATAGCTTATACAAGTTGGTCGAGAAGCTTTACATTGCCAAATACCTTTAATCATTTTTGAACAATCAAATTCATTGTGTGTACAGCAACGGATATGAAAGAATTTTCCCCACATATCAAACCATTTTGTAGACTAACAGTTTGACAATATGTATTGATTTGTTTAAGAGTAGAGATAAAATATATTGAGTTTTTTTTTTTTTTTTTTTTTTTTTTTTTTTTTTTTTTTTTTGCATTTCTAGAAATATAGAATTCGTCGTACGCATATATCCAACAATTTTGTAGATTAATGTGTATGGGTAGAGGTAAATATATTGAATTTTTCTACATTTCTAGAAATATAAAATTCATTATACGCAAAAATAATGGATGTTGTTCTAATTATTGAATATATTGTCAGCTAGCTTACTAGAGACATATTTGATTGGAAAGTGATTTCATACAACTTTTTCTTTACTAATTATTTCTTAATCACTTAGAAGAAGAGAAAGAAAGTGTATGGAAACTTGTGAATAAATTGAATTTAAATATTCTTATATTTTCATATAAGAATCAATATGTGGATAAGTTGATTTCTCTTATATTAGAAAGTAAGATTTAATATAAATGTAAATGGTAAGATACTATACCATATAAGATAACTCTTAATTTCTTTTGTAGTAAGTTTCCAATTGTTATGTTTAGAACTATTTTTTATAAAATGTTTTCCATTATTTTTTGGTACATGAATTTAGTTTTTTTTAGTAATATTGACAAATAATTAATATACTTTGTAATATCAATTTATCTAGATGTCATGTCTAATATAAGTTTAAAATGAAAAATATTCTAGGAATATTGAGAACATGTACTTATCATCAAAACTAATGAAAATCATGCACATGTTAGAAAAGCTTACATAAAACGTCCTAAACCGTTGGGTTTGTAAGAAGAAGGTGGAGCAATGTTGCAATGCTTGGTGGGGATGTTGCTTTCCAGTTTTCTCATGGGATGAAGTCTAGAAAAGAAGATGGAGTAATGACATCGACAAGGCCTCCGATGGTGGCAGATGTCATTGCTACTACCTTAGGCAAGGAAGGTGTAGTCATGGGAGGCGGTGTTGTTGTGGAAAAAATCCACAAATGTGAAGACACTGAGTTGTCTAAACGGTAACAAAATCCACAAATATGGTACTTGAGTTAGTTGAATAGTAACATAATAAAAGCCTTCAAACAAGGCACTAAGTTACCTAAACAATAACAAAAGACGACTAACGGGACATTCGAGTTACTTAGTAGTAACAAAAATTAAGTTTGAAAACAAGACACTTGAGTTACCTAGATGGAAACACAAGTTAAGCCAACACGCAAAACTTAAGCCTATCTAGACAATAACATAAGTTAACCCTACTTAGGCGACACCCTACCTAAGTCGGTAGCACAAGTTAAAGTCTGTTCCGACAGCACACAAGACAACATTGAGTTCAGCATGGTTAAAGACAACCACAAACAAGTCCGATCAAACGACCAATCCACCTACAAGGTTAAAGACGACCACCCACATCTCAACCAAATGACCAATCCATCTACAAAGTCAAAGACGACCACATATAGTCTCACCAAATGATTAATCCACCTACAAAGTAGAAAATGACCACAAACAGTTTGACCAAATGGTTCATCCACCTGCAAACATGAAGCCTACACAACAATTAAAGGGTCAGTTACAATTACAACAAGCATTCCCTTTAGGCTAATCAAACTTTTGAGCTTAGGGACTTATTTACGGACCTGGTCCAACAAATATAATAAATAGCATGGTCCAATAAGGCTCATTTAACATTATTTACCTAAAGTGGTTAAATAATATTGTAAGAGATATTTTTTAGTACAATTATTACATAATAACGGAATATATGTAACTAAATCTTAGTAGTTTGATTACGTTATAATATCCTTTAATGCCATATATCAACAAAATATATAGAAAACCAGTTAAAATATATATTTCATTATTGTTATTATTATGCCAATTTAACATATAAATTGTAAATTGTTGTATTTATTGAAATTATTTTATATTCTTTTGATAATTTTTATACCAAATCTCATAAAGCTCATAAACTCTATAAATTCAAATAGTATTTCACCAAAAACATAATTGTTTTATACTCTATCTTTTATTCATAAAGATCCAAATTTTTTTTACTAACTTGAGTGTTAGAATATCTTTTATAGATATGTCTTTCTCCTCTTAACAAGGAGGGATTTGATTTCAATCATAATAACATTCAAATCATTACTAAAATCTTGTCACCTGTCCAAATATTTAAAATATTACATATGTGTGCATAAAATAACTATAGGAGTGCCAAGAGCAACTATCCGATTTTTATATGTTGTTGACGGGCCATTTGACCAGCCCAATATATAATCCGTTGGTCGACCCTTTATAACCTTTCTTCACAATTCACAATAATCTATATCTGAATTCACTTAAAAGTGTCGTCTTACACCTCTTTTTATGATATGACCAAAATTGACCAAACGTAAATTAATCAAACATCCTTTTCATTCTACTATGCTTTTGATGCCGACACAAGTAGCATTCTCGACAAGAATAACACCGAAAATTTTATCAATTGACAACACTGGATAATGGGATGTCATTTACAACTTCAAACTTTAAGTTACTCAATTTGTTCATAAAGTTGTCTCAAATTTCAAAGTTATATTTGAATTCCAACATAGAAAACAGAAAGTGAGGTTATGTAGGACCTCCATGATCAAGAACAACATGCTAGAGCTACTGATCTAGGATAAGAAAAAGCTTTCCTTGCTCTACACATTTTTCACTCCACATTTCACTACATTTTTTCACCCACTACGCCATGTTTCCCCAGCCACGGATCTTCATAGCCACAATCATTGCAACTTCACTTCTCATGTCCTCACTGGTAAAGTCATTTCCAGAAGCTGATAAGGTGAAACGCTTGCCTGAACAGTCACCTGTTTCCTTCCAACAATTTGCTGGCTATGTACCCGTTGATGACAATGATCAGAGAGCTCTTTTTTACTACTTTGTTGAAGCACAAAGGAACTCTTCTTCAAAGCCTCTAGTTCTCTGGCTCAATGGAGGTTAATCCACATTCAACTTCATCTATCAAACACCTTTCTTTGTACTTGTGTTAAGCTAATGCATTCATTAGACTCTACATGTGTTTGTAGAGATGGTTTATGTTCACTATGATTGTGACGAGCCTTAGAATTTGACAGTCTGAAGAGTTTATGTTTCTGTTGTTTTGATCTGCAATTGGCTTGTTGCCTTTGTAGGGCCTGGCTGCACATCTGTTGGAATTGGAGCCTTCACCGAACATGGTCCTTTTGTTACAAATCAAGGAAAGGCTATTCAGAAAAATCAGTATAGTTGGAACAAAGGTACTGCAAATTTTTACCCCCAAACTTAACTAAGCTCATCTTTTCAACTCCTTTGAGTCCTTTCTTTTTCAGAGGCAAACATTTTGTACCTGGACTCACCAGCAGGTGTTGGATTCTCTTACTCTCTCAATCTGTCATTTTATAAAGCTCTGAACGATGAAGTTACAGGTTGGTTAGCTCTCTTATCCCTATGCAAATGCAACAAACCTAATCAATTTCTTCTTTTCTTTATTCTGTTCATGAGTGTCCGTCTCTCCTGTCAGTCGATGCTCCCTCTATTTATGTTAGATTCCATTCACATGTTGAACATAAAATTAACTTTTTCTCTGCTAACATTATTGTTTCTTTAGCCCGAGACAGTCTAGTTTTCCTGCAGCGCTGGTTTGCCAAGTTCCCAGAATACACAAACAGAGACTTTTATATAATGGGAGAGAGTTATGGAGGTAAGGATACACACAGATATTATATATATATATATATATATATATATATATATATATATATATATATATATATATATATATATATATCAGTAAATAATACATGCATAGACTAAAAGTAATTAATATGATAAAAGAATTTGAACAGTTGATGCAGAGGGAATCTTAATTCATGAGTAGCTAACACTGACAGTTTTGGTTTTGGTGGCAGGTCACTATGTACCTCAACTTGCTGAACTCATTATTAAGAGTAAATTAAATTTCAACCTAAAGGGCATAGCAGTGAGTAAAGGCTGACTGTTATTTTTGTCTCTTTATTTGTTACTTTCATGTCTTGGCATTTTCTGAGTTATCTTTGCATTGCAGATTGGAAATCCTCTTCTGGATTTTGACACTGATATGAATGCAGTTGATGAATATTACTGGTCTCATGGAATCATAACTGATCATGCATACAAAATCAAGATCTCGCTGTGTAACTCATCCAGACTATTAAGAGAATACTTCAGTGGCCGTCAACTTTCCAACGATTGTCTTCTTGCAGCTCAAAAAGTCTCAGAAGAATATTCTTTTACATCCTTCATAGATCCATACTACGTCATCGGCGACAGATGTCTTTCTTACAATGTTTCTCAGGCAGGTTTTCTTAAGGAGATGCTAAGTTCAGGAATGTTTCAGTTTAGGAACTCCCATGATGTGCTTCAAACCCAAAAACCAGACCAGGTGAGATTTCTATTAAAATATACTACTATTTTGATTCATTCTTTGTGTATATGTTTTCATTCTCTGTTCCTACATTTAAAAGTACAGCATTTTTAATTTCATAATTCTAAATGGCTCTAAAAATATGGACAAACAAAAACACCTCAAACTTGGAATTTGTTAATTGGAATTTTGGTCCTTGAATTTGAATGGTGCAGCAAGTTGATGAGTGTAGTATGAAATATTCAGAGAAGTACTTGAACAGGAAAGATGTGCAGAAGGCTCTTCATGCCCGGCTGGTGGGAACTAGAAATTATCGTTTGTGCAGCAAGTAAAACTACTTCTAATTCTATTATGTTTAAAATAAACACTCACTGTAATCGTTAAGGGTATGGTAGGAACGGTGTCTGGTTCTCCTGCTGACACTTCTTCCAATGTCAGGATTGTACTCACAAATTATGACCCATCCAACAGAGAGATACCGACAATTAATGTTGTCGGCTTCCTTGTAAAATCAGGTCTTCGAGTCATCGTTTACAGGTTAATATATAAATAAGAAGATTTGATTAAGCAAGTTTTGATTTTCATTCGTTGTTAATCCATATTTAACGTATATGATAGTGGGGACCAAGACTCTGTGATTCCATTCATGGGCACCAGAAGATTAGTTGATAAACTTGCAAGGAAAGTAGGGCTTAAAACCACAGTGCCTTACAGTGCCTGGTTTGTGGACAAACAGGTTATACTTAGCATTGTTTTGTTGGGTTTGTTTGATATGGTGGTGATGATGATGAATCTTTTTGCTTACATTTTACATTGTTTTTAAGGTTGGAGGATGGGCACAAGTTTTTGGGAATCATCTCACCTATGCCATGGTGAGAGGAGCTTCACATGGCACTCCAACTACCCAACCAAAGAGATCTTTTGTTTTGTTTGATGCTTTTCTCCATGGCAAACCACTGCCTAAAGCATGAAAATTTTCAATGCTTCATGAATAAATGCCTTATGAGAACAAATGTCGTATTCATTAGAAATACATTATATATTATCTCAAATGTCATAAATTTATTATAGTCGTATAAATGAATATCATTATGTGATAATTTTTTATCATGAGACTTGACCAACAATGAATATCATGATGCAGCATTGATTGTCATTAAACCAACATATTACACTACTATAAAAATTATTTTAAACAACAATGAACTTGATCATAAGTACAAAAATATTAGAATAAACAAGTTCTATATACACAGTTTAAAGACTACTAATAACAATGTTCTTTTTTAAGATAGATAATGATGTATAAATTTAGATTTTTTTTATGATATTTTAACATAATATACATATTATATTATTTTTTTATTAAGTAAGTTAGCACAATAATATATAAGTAATAAGCTAGAAAAAAAAGATAACAAATGTACTTAATTAAAGTGCCAATTTCAAAAAAAGAATATTACCACGTTGACACGTTTATATCTTTTTCCACGTCAGCATTTTCTAAATTTTTTTAAATTTTTAATCAGGGTCATGGCTGAGGGAGAAGTGAGGATAAATTTGTAAAATTGGTAGTGTTTTGAAATTTAGGATTTATCTGTACAAATGTTCATCCGTTGACAGCTATGAGTTTTTTTTTCGGGACTATCGCGCTCTGGACGGCTCTGCCGCTGGCGCTCGTGCTTCCATCTTGATACTGTGGTCATTGTGTGCTGATTGCGTTTTATTGAGTGGCTATTGAAGATTTGGATTTGGATTTCATTTCTTCCGGTTGGCTTGCATCTTCATCGGTAATCTCTTCATGTATGATTTTCCCTCGGTTGTTGTAAGTGTATTGTTTAGGTTGGTTTTGTGTGTTTATATTTACGTTAATTTAGTTGAATTTGGGTAATTTTGCTTTGAATGTGTTTGGTGTGTTGAAATTTCTGTTTTCCGGGTATGGTTTTTGGTGTTGTGTTAAATAGGTTGGATTTTGGTATTTTTGCTGTGAATGTGTTTCGTGTGCTGAAGCTTGTAGCATTTTTGGGTGTTTTGTTATCCTTCCGGTTGCGGTGTCGACAAAATTTGGAAGGTAGGTTCTCTTTTCTATCCAAATTTGGAAGGTAGTTTTTGTTGATTTTCAAAGTTTTGAATCCAATATTGCAATTGCAGTTCTCATGGGGTCCTCTCCTTAAAGACCTATCACAGATTGACGGTAGTGACCTGCAAAATCAAACAGGTAAATCTGTTTTCCATCTTCTCAATTAGAAACAAATATACATTACACAATTAAGAGAAAAAATGAAAACTAGAGTAACATTCTATGGAATGGTAATTTCTTTGTTATCTGACAAACTCATTTTAGAGAACAGTATTGCTGAGAGGATCAAGTATAGAGCATATTATGAACTACTATGATGTACGTGACTAAATCTAGATATTAGCATATTGGTGATAAATCAACCTTAGATTGAAAGGATTCCACTATATTAATTGAGTTCTTACAAGCAAGACATTAAGAGAACAATCCTTTCAATGTACTCTCCTTCCTAACTCCAAATCAACTATAGTATAAACCCAGAAAGATTACTTACTTTCTATCAACCTTAGAGATACCCCACTCTAAGTCAAAGAACTTCACCAAGTCCTCTTCCTGGCCGTAACAACAGGGAACACAATCAACCTTGATTGCGGATGAATCTGATCTCTAGAAAATACACGTCAAAGTGCAGATATGATCGGCCTATGACATCACTTCATTTCTTCAAGAATCTTTGAGAATTTTTTCAAAATGTAGCAATCTTGATTCTTGGAGAGTTTCAGGACACTCCTACAATTAAAACCTCAACAAACTAGTTATATATTAAAGATATGAATCGTAAAGTTGTTGAATAAAGAGAGCAATGCGTCTATTTATAGTTTTTTCAAATCTGACGCATTTTAATGGATTATGTAAATAATACAATCACTTAAGCAATTCCTTCAGCTTTAACATATTTACATTTCACAGCATTTACCAGATTAGAAAGTGCATGTAATCGATTAACCAAAACATACAAGCCACAATCGATTAACCAAAACATACAAGCCACAACATTTAAAAATATAACTATTATGACAATTATGGCTTTCCATGAAAAAGGTTTTCATACAAAACGAATTTTAACCGATTAGGAATTTAATGTAATCGGTTAAGTTCCATACTTAAGCAAATTTTGAAAACTTTTTCATTCGAAACACCACAATGCACTCAATAAACATGTCCAGGCATAACCACGAGTTTTAATCAATTACCCACATAATCTAAACGGTTAAAAGTGTTTTGACACTCTTAAGCATATAGTGATATTTGATGAGTTATAACAGATTATGCAAACAAACTAATCGATTAATTCATACATATATGCAATGTGCAAAGTGTTTTATCCAATGATTCATTCTCAATCAATGAATACACATATCACATAGTCCAAGTACAATCACAGATATAATAACATAATTGTTTTGCCATTTTGATGTGCAAGAAATTATAAAACATTTCTTTTTGTCATCATAAAAAACACATATGTGAGATATGGGTTTAGTTGTGTATAGTTCCTTCTATCAATAATCTCTCTCTCCTTTTAATGATGCACAACAAGAAATTGTTTTCCAGCTACTCTCCTTCTTTGAGCATTAGAAAAAATGACAAATCAAGTAACATGGAAACAAAAGTACTTAAGAGATACATCAAATAGGAATTCTTACATACCATTTGAAGAATGTGATGCTCGCCTATCATAATGTAGTGTAGCACTTTTAAACAGCATATAAAGATGTATACAGATTTGAGTATCAGAGTAAAATCTCATAAAATCTATTTAACATTATGTCTATCTCGAAGATCATTATTAATTCATGATTGACTTATACTAATGCTTCTCCATGCATTTCATAGGATTTTAGTATGTGTGTGCGCGTGCACACGTATTTGCATTGTTAAAGTTCAAATCAGTTGAGCTCTAATTTCTCTCCTGATACTCATACTAGAAACTTAGTATGAGGAACCTTGTTTTTTCTAGTCACAACTTTTTCAAATGCTTGGTCCTAACAATCTATTGACTTTTGTTATATCCGGATCTGCGACCTGTGTTCAGGTGATTTAATTTTTGTGATACTAATGAATTGGACATACTCTGCCCATTTCTCAGTTTAAAAGTATGGATCCGGAGGCTGCTCGAGCTGCACGAGAATCTCTAGACCTGGCGTTCCATATGTCCAATATACTTGACACGGGTCTAGACCGTCACACACTTTCGGTTCTAATTGCACTTTGTGATCTTGGAGTCAATCCTGAAGCACTTGCTGCTGTTGTCAAGGAACTAAGAAAAGAGAAGCCCTCGTTATCATCATCACTTCCTGAGGCTCCTTCTTCTTTTCCATAAATAAATGGATATTTTTGTTAGCTCTTCTATGTGTGCTTTAAGTTCTTTGATCCATCCATTTTGTGTGTTCCTCATCTGTTCATTGAATTGCTTGTTCATTGAATTGGGGTAGTGTCATTGTTTTAGTACAATGGTGATGCGTTGCGAATAGAAATTCATTTGAAGGTTTATCTTTGAGATTAAATTTTCACTTGGCTAAAAGAGTGACCATCATTCATGCACAGATCTTGACATTCCATTTTCTGGAGCAACCACAAATCTATGCTGCTACCTCCCCCTATCAACATTTAAAAAAAAAAAAAACAAGCATAACGTGGTAAGTCAGCTCCTTTTTTCTTTTTCTATTTTACATCGGGGCACTTTTCTGTATCACTGAATCAGATTATATATCATTATAGTTGACTGTCTCATGTATGAGTTAATGTCTTAAAAGTTTGACCATTATTTTACAAATAAATTAACGTTCAAAAGCCATAGGAAAACTATGTTCCATTTTACTTAACTGAGACATTAATTAGGTCAGTTGCATGACTTTTGAACTTGAAGATGTCTGTATATTCATTTCTACTAATATTAATTTATATATTATCAAATATTTAGAGGTATTTAATAACATGTGACCATTTTGTCACTTTATATTTATTGATATGATGAAGTGATAAAACAATCTTCCATCTGTTTTTGTTCAGCATTTTCTGTTAAATATCGTCATAAATAGAACATGCAAATTAAACTTAGTAATGTATAAATGTAGAAGATTGTAAAGAAAACTGGTGATATATTAAACAGACAGGTGGACTACAACAGCAAAATCACTTGGTGAGTAGTATGAGTATTAAGTTTTTGTACTGAGTTAATGCACTTATGAAAGTGGTAACTAGCCTTTGTCTCCATTATTTTAGTTGGATAATCATCATTAGTGGTTCTCCACATGCCAGCTTTGAAATAGACCTCTTCATCATTAATTTGATTTGATTGGGCCATCTTTATCATGTTACACGCCATTCATGGCTCATTCAAAACCTAATTTTAAGCAATCCCTATATTTGAATTTTTTTTTAATCGTTTTATATTGACTTTGTATGCTATTTATTTATTTATTTATTTTACTAATAATTCATTTTAAGAAATTGATTAACTATTTTTATATCTATTTAATTAATTATATTTTTCAACTTAATAACATTAAAAAAATAAATTCAGTTTCATTTAGACTAATAATGTGTTGATAAATACTCTATTTTAATGAAAATTTATAACATTTATCCATTTAGTTAAACTATAATTTAAACAAATTATATAATTATATCTTAATTATTCAATTAAAAAAATATAAAACTATAATTTATTAATATGTTTCTCCTAGACTTTTACAAATTTACCAACAAAACTCTTCTTTGTAAATTGCTATAATAAATCACATTTAAAATTCGAAACTCCAGTATTTTCTTAAAGAATCAATGAAAAAGAAAAAAGTGTATATAAATCCTTATTAACTTCATCTCTTAAATATGTAAAATTATTGGACCTAGTATACATAATTTGATTAGTTAAGAAAAGAATTATATCAACCAAAATGTCTAATATTAAACGACTTAATTAATTATTAATTTTGGATGCAACGTCTGGATGACGTTATTCTGAAGTCAAGTTAGACAACTCTTTTTTGAATTTGTGGAATTTTTTGACATCATTTTCAACTTTCGAATCCATTCCCATAAGCTGACACAAACACTATTTACTTCAAAACAAAAATCGGATGGGAACCTTATCACATACGAATATTCAGTCAACCAACGTCATTTTCTCAAATCTCATTTTAGTTCTTAACTGTAAATGGATGAATTTCAATTTTATCTTTCAAAGTATAAAAGAATTGCTATAATTACATCTTTCTTGTGTAATTTGATGACAGACTAATTCCTAAATTTTGTATTTTAATTTGAAATTATTCCTCAAAAAATATAGTAGTTTTCAAATACTTCAATTTAATAATAAAATAATTTTATGAAACTTAATACCAAGGCATCTTCCTTTATCCATTTATGAATTAAATCCGATTTTTATTATTTAATAAACTAAAATAACTACAAAAGATGCAATATTCTTTTGAATGGACAAAGTTTTTAGTTACCAGATTTATATAAGAATTCAATGTTGTTAATAAGTATTTTTGATACACTGATTTGATTTGAGATAATTATTTCTGTATGATTCTCTCAGTCTCTAGATGATATGAATATTCTAAGGTTGATATTGTCTCCTGCTTTTATTTAAACATTCCAATTCAACACCGTGAAATGGGGTCTAAGATCACTATTATTCAGCATAATTTATATATATATATATATATATATATATATATATATATATATATATATATATATATATATATATATATATATATATATATTATATTCCATTGAATTTATTAACTAAAAGTTTGATGAATAAATGTATCATAGTAAGACATATTGAAGGGACCACCTCAATTTAAAACGATTAAGAACAAAGAAAACACCAAAATCCAGCACGATTTGAAAACAGAAATCCTCAAAATTCAAAAAGAGGTGTGAAAAACTACATTAGTTTCCACACACATCAACACTAAATTTCCACTTTCACATACACACATTATAATTATACAAATAATGATTAAACTCGTGCATTATATGGTACCATAAATATAAAAAAAAAAATCAATTATTAATGAGTCTTTTTAAAACAAAGTAACAATTAAATGAAGTGTAAATATAACATCATAACTGGGATTGCTTTTGTATTATTATCACATTCCCATAGAATAACGTCATTGTTTTACTTAATCAAGAACTTTGTTACTTTTTTGTTAATTAACTATAATACTAATGAAAGAATAAATAACAAGATTTTCCAGTGGGGAAGTGGATTTTTTTTTTTTATTGTGATTGTTTTCAGCTTTCCTTGGATTGTTTAGTGCTATAAATGTCATAATCTTGTAGCAAACTATAAACGTCACTGAGAAAAGTAAAAAGATGAAAGAAGCGTTTGCAAGAAAAGGAGACAGAATAAGGAACCGAATGAAAATATTAGATTTTGTGGAAGTTGTTTAAAGGAAAATGTTTTTTAAACAACTTTTATCTTTTTACAACTCTTTACAATTGTATATTTAATAGTTCATCTATTTCAAATATACAAATAAAATAATAATAAATACTCTATAAATTTTTTTTTAAAAAAGTTATTAAGATGTTATAGGCTTTGGTTAAATGTAAAAGCTGATAGGCTTTGGTTAAATGTAAAAGTTATTAGGTTTTGGTTAAATGTAAAACCTATTAGGTTTTGGTTAAATGTAAAAGATAATTATATTTTAACAACTTTTTTTTAATAATTTTTTTTATAATAGGATACATGTCACTGTTTTATTGGTTTGTTTGAATTTATTCAAAAAAAATTTTGAAACAGATCAATCACAAATTGTCATATTATCAAAAAAATTGTAAAAAAAGAATTGTTAAAAAGAGATTTTTTCTTTATCAAATGTAAATGCTGATAGTCTTTGGTTAAATGTAAAAGCTGAGGTGACAGTGAGATAAGGTCCTGTGCTACACGCACTAATGAATTATGCTTATATCATAATCCTTTTCACACAAACACCAGTGCAAAGGATTCAACATTCAAACTAAACCAGAGTTTTTCCACATGTGACCATGCTACCTCAGTCATTTACTATGATTGCAACTATAGTTTTTGTTCTAATACAAACATTTCTGGGTGTGAATTCATTTCCTGAATCTGATAAAATAAGCAATTTGCCGGGGCAACCTCCGGTCAATTTTCAGCAATTTTCTGGCCACATTACTGTGGATGATCAGCACCAGAGAGCTTTGTTTTACTACTTTGTTGAAGCAGAAGAAGACCCTGCTTCCAAGCCATTAGTCCTGTGGTTGAATGGAGGTCACATTTTTATGCCTAACATGCCTGATTTTCTTTATTTTATTTGTTCAGAATCTGGCTTAAGCCTTTGAAACTCATCAACTGATCAATGTAATTAGATGTTTTCTTGTTTTTTATTCTTGAAGGGCCTGGTTGTTCATCGATTGGAGTTGGAGCTTTTGCTGAGCATGGCCCTTTCAGACCGAGTGACAACAATGTTCTTGAGAAAAATTATTATAGTTGGAACAAAGGTGAACCTTCAACCTAAGATCGTTGAACCAAATATCAATACGCTCTTAATGAAGAAACCAAAATTGATTACTTATTTCATCCTTATCACAGAGGCAAATGTGCTATACTTGGAGTCACCAGCTGGTGTTGGATTCTCTTACTCTAGCAATAAATCGTTCTATGTTTTAGTGACAGATGAAATTACAGGTGTTTTTTTTTTTCACTTCATTTCTTCCACAGTGTCATTTAACTAGTAAGATAAGAACAATAGTTTGATTAAAGCTTCTAGGCTTTTTCACTTCTTACCTTCATGATATTTCTCAGGAGGGTGTGACAATAGTCTTGTTGTTGTGCAGCTAGGGATAATCTTGTGTTCCTACAGCGTTGGTTCACTAAATTTCCTGAGTACTCTAATAACGACTTCTTCATTACTGGGGAGAGCTATGGAGGTTAGAATCAGATATAAATGAATAACACATCCACTTTGAAAACTGTATTGAAATAATGCACCCTTCACAGTTCAAACTTGTTTTCAGGTCACTATGTTCCACAACTTGCACAGCTTATTGTTCAAACCAAGACCAACTTCAATCTCAAGGGGATAGCAGTGAGTACAGAAGGGAACATTTGAGTAATTTTATCATAAAAAATCATTTGCTTTATTTGAAAGATACATGTGGTTCATATATACGTTGATATTTGCAGATAGGGAATCCTCTTCTGGAGTTCAATACTGATTTCAACGCCAGATCTGAGTATTTTTGGTCTCACGGGCTGATATCAGATTCAACATTGGAAATCCTAACCAAAGTCTGCAACTATTCCTCAATTAGGAGACAGCGTCAAAATGGGAATCTAGAAGAGGTTTGTGCAAAAGCAAGCAAGCAATTGTATGACGAGGTTAGCGACTATGTAGATGAGTATGATGTCACTCTTGATGTTTGTTTGTCATCAGTAAATCAACAGGCTTATGTGCTGAATCAACTGGTGAGCTTCTTCTACTTTCTGCATACCCATCTTATTTGTCCTTTTGATTTTTCCCCCCAGAGTTGTTATTCTCCTGATTTGTTTGCTTAATTCAATTACTTTCGTCTTTGGTTCAGCAAGAGACACAAAAGATAGATGTTTGTGTTGGTGATAAAACGACCACGTACTTGAACAGGAAAGAAGTCCAAGAAGCTCTACATGCTAAACTTGTAGGAGTCACCAAATGGTCAACTTGCAGTTTGTAAGTTCTGTTGATTCAAAGATGACAGATTTTATTAGTGCTTTAGAGATGCAAATATTTATGATCAGAAAAAAAATGGAAAGTAATAGATCACATAAAATTTCCAGCTGATTTTAGTAGGGTCATTTGGCCACCAATTCTTATCTAATTTCCTTGTTCTTCATTCTCAAGCACAATCAGTCACCCTTTTTTGTGAGACTTCATCCTCTGTTAACAATATCTTCCTTGTGTCACAGAGTTCTGCATTATGACTACAGGAATCTAGAAATACCAACAATTCCTATCCTAGGGTCACTTGTTAAGTCTGGCATCAGGGTTCTGGTATACAGGTAATTGAATTTGTTTAATTCCTGACATTTTAGCTAACTCCACATAGCATTTATGAAGAAATCAAAGTCATTTGTGTCTGCAGTGGTGATCAAGACTCAGTGATTCCATTAACAAGTTCGAGATATCTAGTGAATGGATTAGCCAAGGAAATTGGAGTTGAGACCACAGTGGCTTATAGAGCCTGGTTTGAGGAAAAACAGGTTAATAAAAACAAATACTTGGAAGGCAATATAATATATCTTTAAAAAATTGAATTCCTGTATGGATAAGGCATTAACTTAACCTTGATTTGGAACACATATTTCAGGTAGCAGGATGGACACAAACATATGGGGACATCTTATCATATGCCACCATAAGAGGAGCATCTCATGAAGCTCCCTTTACTCAACCTCAAAGATCACTACTGCTACTCAAAACATTTCTACAAGGAAAGCAACTGCCTAGTGTTAAATGAAATATGAACAACTTTAATTAACACTACCTTCTATTATTGCGAAATGTTCTACGGTAGAGATAAAAAAGCTGAGTAACAAAATATCATGTTAAGTTTAAGTTCATGTCAATCCCTTTATAATTGCTCATATCTTATTTGTATGTCTCTCCTTCGCTCTCACTTAAAAGTCTCATTATCCAATGAGGATATCATTATTGCTATTGCATTGTTTGGCAAAAAACTTGGTGTCGATTATTAAATAAAATTCAAACAAGATATTTAAACTCGAATTTTACATGTATAATTAAATAAATTCACTACTCAACTTGGTTTTATAAAAAGTTACTTAAAATAAGTAAAAGTTAAATATCGTTTGATATGGTTTAATTCTTGTTTTTTCTTCACATATACTACCTATATTTTCGTCCCTATTTACCATGAAAAGGAATATAAACAAAAATTATTGGTTGCATAATTGTAGGATAATTTCTTTGATAATTATGTTTTTAGTGTTAAAAGAATGTATAAGAGTGGTGAAATAATACTAGAATGAGTTGTTTTAACTAAGTGGGTATTTGGGTTGGATTCACGGGACACAAAATCTATATGATTAAACCATTTAGTTGTCCCTATTTTCGGGAGGTTTTTTCATTTTGATCTTCGTCTTATTAGAATTCCCAATTGAGTCCCTATAAGTGTTAATTTCAATCAATTAAGCCCCTGCCGTTAAATTTAGTTAAAGAGATTAACTTTTTTGCACAACTGGGAGGATGACCTGTTAATTTCTATAAACGTGGTCTATTTAGAGTTGAAACGTGGCATGAATTGAGTCCCATAAGTATTAATTTCAATCAATTTCAACTCTAATTCATGCCACGTTTCAACTTTAAATAGGCCATGTTTACAGAAATTAACAGATCATTCTTCCAGTTGTGCAAAAAAGTTAACCTCTTTAACGGCAAAGGGCTTAATTGATTGAAATTAGCACTTATAGAGACTCAATCCAGGATTATAATAAGATAGGGATCAAAATGGAAAAACCTCCCAAAAATAGAAACAATTAAATGATTTAAACCAAATCTATATTCAAGGAGTGTTTTACAATTTAATATACCCAATTTAATGATAATAATAAAATACCATAGTCAATGATTGTTAAATGGTGATATAATACTCTTACTTAAGATAAATATAATTTTACTGAATTAATTTAGTGAGATTGACTTAGACATGAAATTTATTATATTAATATGATATAGAGCCATTAAGATCATAATCAAATTTTTTTAACCGTGTTATCCGTTACTTTTAACTTACGAGGATGCATTGAAGACTAAAATCTATTAAAAATAAAATTGGTTATAGTATCTCAATAATTATGTGTCTAATTTGAACAAATATTTTATTTTATTCTATTATATATTATATTCAAATGTAAGAACTCGTGACTGTAGATGTTAGCTTACTAAGTTGAGTTTGCTTATCGTGCATACTTAGAGGATGATTTCACAAATTACAAACTTGCTGGAGGTGTAACACCTTATTAAAAAAAAAAAAAGTAAAATGTTAATAAATATTATTACATTTTATCACATG
Source organism: Vigna radiata var. radiata (assembly GCF_000741045.1). Classification (NCBI taxonomy): domain Eukaryota; kingdom Viridiplantae; phylum Streptophyta; class Magnoliopsida; order Fabales; family Fabaceae; genus Vigna; species Vigna radiata. The sequence continues at coordinate 267,563 of NW_014543262.1, read as the reverse complement.
TAATAGTTTCATATAGTTTAAAAATCAAAGTTTAAGGAAATTTAAATTTATTTTTTTTCATCTCTTTTAAAAACAAAATCTTGATAAAGTTTCATATTTGAAAGCAGATATTATTTTAGAGGTATATAGTAATTTATTCTACCGTACAGACTTGGAATCGAAATAAAATTATATAAATAATTAGATTTTAAGAAAGACTTAATTGTATATTATTAGTATAAGAATAATTAATATTTAGGTTCTACTTTGTTTATTTGTAAGGAGAATTTACAACAAAAAACAGTATTTGGAGTTTTTAGTTTTAAGAAGGAAACTAACATAGAATTCTCGTAAGTACTTTGGTATACTGGTGTTTAATATGTTTTAAAACAGAATTCTGGTAAAAAGGAACCTATCAAAATTTTATAAGTATAATAATATTCTTTGAAAATGACTTTACAAAATATGTCTGTGTTAGTTAGGTTTGTTGGGCTAAAAGAAAATCAATTACCTCATTATCTGCATCAGTGACTAAAATTTTTTTCAATACTTTTTAATTCAAGAAGAAAATAAATGAGACTTAAAAGCTTCTTGGAATTTTATTTCTATTTTTTTAATTTCAGAAATGTGGCAATGTTTTATGATTTCTCAAATGACATTTTATCCTAAAATAAACAATTTAACAGCCAATTTTATCAAAAAACACTAAATATTTTTAAAATAATTACTACAAAAGTTAATTATGTATTCATATATACTCTTATTGGCTGGCACTTATATTACTCTTTTGGTTGGTGTACTTAAATAATTGTTTTTTTGTAATTTAAATTGCACTGATTTGCCTAACCCATTTTTATTAATTTTTGAAGTCAAACATAGAGTGCATCCACACATGAAAAAACAACAAAAGGGAAGCAAAGCATACATATAACCCAAATTGTGAAGGCAGGCAGGTTAACAACTAATTGTACATTGGTGTAACCAACATCATTTGGACTACAAACACAAACCTTATATTAATAGGACAGTACCTTGTTCCTTGTTTCTCATAATCCTTAGCATTTCATCTTCATCCTCTAATTCAACACATCAATGTGACCATGTTGTCTCATTCATTTACTATGATTGCAACAATAATTATTGTTCTTGCACAAACACTTGTGGGGGTGACTTCACTTCCTGCAGCTGATAAAATTAGCAGTTTGCCAGGGCAGCCACATGTTAAGTTTCAGCAATATTCTGGTTACATTACAGTGGATGACCAACATCAGAGAGCTTTGTTTTATTACTTTGTTGAAGCTCAAAAAGATCCTACTTCCAAGCCAGTAGTTCTCTGGTTGAATGGAGGTCTATATGTATATACATTTTTTGTGCCACATATATGATTTCTTTTGACTTAGTCTTAAACTATTTAAACTGATAAAATCAACTAAGGTGTTTGCTTTTGATGTATGAAGGTCCTGGTTGTTCATCTGTTGGAGTTGGAGCTCTAATTGAGCATGGCCCTTTCAAACCGAGAGACAATAATGTTCTTGAAAATAATCATTATAGTTGGAACAAAGGTGAACCAACAACTTTGTAAATTCTATGCTTTGTTTTAAAGGGGTCATGATATCAAATATGTTTTTTATTCAAAATCAAAAACTGCTGATTGATTTTCTGTTGTTTTCAGTGGCAAATGTGCTATACTTGGAATCACCGGCTGGTGTTGGATTTTCCTACTCTAGCAATAAATCTTTCTATACCTTGGTGACAGATGAAATTACAGCTAGGGATAATCTTGTTTTCCTACAACGCTGGTTCGTTGAATTCCCTGAGTACTCAAACAACAACTTTTTCATTACAGGGGAGAGCTATGCTGGTATAAAGAAATAATTAAAATGAATTAATAATGTATCACTTTTGAAACTGCAATATGGTAATACGAGCTTGTTTTGCAGGTCACTATGCTCCACAACTTGCACAACTTATTGTTCAAACCAAGAGCAACATCAATCTCAAGGGAATAGCAGTGAGTGCAAAAGGGAAATTTTGGATAATTATAACATAATGAGTAATATGGTATATTTAGTAAGTATAATAATGTGATCAAAATATAAATGTTTTTAATATCTGCAGATTGGGAATCCTCTAATGGAATTTGACACTGATTTGAACTCCAAAGCTGAATTCCTTTGGTCCCACGGACTGATTTCAGATTCAACTTATGATCTCTTCACCAGAGTCTGCAACTACTCAACCATTAGGAGACAAATGATAAGTAGGAATCTTAGTGAAATTTGTGATAACATAAATACATTGGTGTTCACTGAGGTTAGCAACTATATAGATCAATATGATGTCATTCTTGATGTGTGTTTGTCATCAGTGAATGAACAGGCCTATGTGCTGAATCAAATGGTAAGCTTCGTTTGTTACATGAATAACCATCATAACTGCTTTAATTGTTTTTCCCTTCCTTTATGGTTCTATTAATTTGATTTCCATGCCTTGGTAATGTAGCAAAAGATACAGAAGATAGATGTTTGTGTGGATGATAAAGCAGTGAACTACTTAAACAGGAAAGATGTGCAGGAGGCTCTCCATGCCAAGCTTGTTGGAGTATCCAAATGGTCAACTTGCAGCAAGTAAGGTTTTACTTATTGCTCCAAAGATGAGACATTTATGAGAGATGCAGACATGTTAAACTTGTAGATATGTCTTCATAGTTTGACTTTGAGACTTTTTAGACCTATCCCTGCTATTATTAACTAACCATCTACCTTTTGTTACAGGGTTCTCCACTATGACCGTACAAATCTAGAGATACCAACAATTTCTATTTTAGGATCATTAGTTAATTCCAAAATCAGAGTTCTGGTATATAGGTAAGCGAATTTATAGGATCGTCTGCATTTATCACCTAACACCATACATTACACACCTACCCACCCTGATTTTTTAAACAACCAAAATCATTAATCTCTTTGCAGTGGAGATCAAGACTCAGTTATTCCATTAATAGGATCTCGATCTTTGGTGAATGGATTGGCCAAGGAACTTGGACTCAATACAACAGTAGCGTACAGAGCTTGGTTTGAAGGAAGACAGGTTAGTACATACCATGCTATATCTAATACATAACATTTTATCTCAACTGTTGATAATAGTTTAAGTTGAGATTTCCTTACATTATAGTATAATATTTAAAATTTGATATATAGATGATTTAATGAATGGTAAAAATATATTAAAGGTGTTATTTTATCATAAAGTTGAATACTGATGATTCGAAAGCAATACATTTGACTCAACTTTGATTTGGTTTGTAAATTTCAGGTAGGAGGATGGACACAAGTGTACGGAGGCATCTTATCTTATGCCACCATAAGAGGAGCATCTCATGAAGCTCCCTTTTCTCAACCAAAAAGATCACTTCGGCTACTTAAAGCATTTCTTGAAGGAAAGCCACTTCCTGCTGTTAAATAAACTATGAACAGATTTAATTACAAAGGTGTTTCTAATTCCTTTTACCACAATAATAAAATCCTCACGAAAACTTGCTACTTTTGTTGGATCACTTTTTCATTGCTATCTCAGTTTCTTTCTTCTATATTTTATTTTCATTCAACGAGTAAATGGATAATGTTCTCATTTCTCGACGCCATCCAGCACAGAAATAACTTTCAATTTACCGTGCATATGAATGTTGTTTAAATTCTTAACCTTGTCAAAAAATATAGTAGCTACTTTCTTCTCGATTTGTGCTAAACTTACATGATACGTCCCCAGTAACAAATGTGAAAGGAATTTAAAAAAAGAATTGTTACTTTCACAAAATTCATGTTTCCCTCTTTTAACCAAGCCACAAAACAGAACACTGAAAAATGTAAGACAATACATTTTATGAGCAACAAAGTAGTTTTCATGTTATAGCAGAAAATAACGCTATTGATTCGATGTCGGTCAAGAAAATTAAATGTGCTTGGCTCCACAATTTCTAATAAAACTTAGACAGAAAGAAATTGTTTAATCCAAACGTAATAGAACACCAGGCATATAAATTTTACTACAGCAACATCTGCCAACAAGTTTAACATCAGTCTGCTAATGAGTTTAACATCAATCGTGCAGTGTCCCGAGAATATCGTCGTCTCTATAAAGATGATACCTACACAAAAAGCATCTAATTATTAGCTAAGACTTGAGAAATAATTGGAACTTGGATAAATAAAAATATTCTTAATCCATCCCAAATAATTCATTCACATAGCCAGCCAATATAGTTCTTCGTGTGTATAGCATATACTATACTCTGACAAAATAAGAGTTAGGACAAGAAAAGAGGAATTAATTGGTGGCAATGAGAAATATTCCAAGAACTAGCAAATTCCCCAAAACTTGATATTTTGTTTGTTAACTAATCACACTCAAATCCCACAGTTTTATTAAGTATGAGAATGACAAGTTAATAAAGAAAAATCAAGACACATATCATCTTCACTTACAGTCAAGTAAATAATAAGATGCACAAATAGAAAATCACTAACTCCCAACTAATATAACCTTCCTGCTTTAAGTTTTTCTTTTTCAATTTAGGGAGCAGGGTAACAGACACTATGTTATAAAACATGGCAACATCATTTGTAGATCATTTTACCACTCTCATAACTTCGAGTAAAATTTCTATTTTCAACATCTGCCTGGTTCAAATCATACATTTTCAATAACACACGGTGTTTCAAGTTATTTATATCATCGGCAGGCAGTCCCCGATAGTATTTAGAACTGGAGGTATCGTATATTTGTAATGAGAAATAAGTCTTTGAGGTATTAGTACACAAAACTACCAAAGTTCAAGTGTAACCATCAAAATAAGCAGTTTCTTTACAAAAATAAAAGGATCTCAAGAATAATCCTAGTCCCAAACATTTGTATCTAGCAATTTAAACTGTAGGTTCAAGTGGAAGAATTGTATCAGCCGTGAGCCTAGAAAATAATCTAATAAAACAGGTCATAAGAAAAATATACATACTCTTTGTTGTCAAGCTTCACCTCAGTTCCCCCATACTCAGGCAAAAGAACAGTGTCACCTTCATTTACAGCCACTGGAATTAGCTTCCCATCCTTACTGTGAATGCCAGGCCCAACAGCAATAACTTTCCCGGAATTCAGCTAAAGCAAACATGTAGAAATACATGAACTTAGCAAAATCAAGAATCTAACAGAAAAAGAGTGATTTTCAGAGATAAATCGTCCCTTATATCACTCTAGATAAGTTGAAACACTCACTTGCAAAAGACTTTGAATTTTAAAAACCCCAAATCTTTAAATTTTAATTGGTTACTGGAAATCCACTAAGGCACTATCTACAAAACAAACAACACGAAAACAACCCAAGGACTAATCCCGAAAAAAAAATGTACAGCATGCATCAGCTTAATTAGTAGTACACATCAGGGTACGATATCATAAAAAAAGTGTTAAAATTAATAAGTAAAATAGGGAAAAATCGAGGCAAGATGAAATTTTGACATGAAAAGCGAAGACCCAAAAAGAGAAATGGAAGAAGGCATGAATCAAGTAGATTGGCAAAGCTAACCTTGGAGGATTTCTCCGGTAACAAAATGCCAGCATTGGTCTTTGATGGAGGCACGATTTTCTCCACCAAAACACGATTGAACAGTGGAATCAATCTCTTTGCCATTTGGAATACACCTCACGATACCAAAGAGAAGTGAAAGAACGACGGAGAATAACTTGAGGAAAAATTTGAGGTCACTTGTTAGGGTTTTACAAAGGGTTTAAATTCCTTTTTAAATTTTCATTTTACATTATTTTTTTTAATACAAGGGGTTCTAGAATCTTCTCTTAAAATTATATTTTTTTCACTAAAGTTCATGTTATGCTGAATGAATTCTCAAAATAAACGGAAAATCAGAAAATTGATGGTTCTCTGATACATAAACCAAAAAAGAACAATTTTTTGGACATTTTTTAAATTGGATTAGTTATTAAATCGGTTAAAGTTATAGTTAAATAATTTATCTTTGAAGAAACAGGTCTTAATAAATAATATTATAAATCAATATAATACCATAATTTTATATACTAGAAATATATTTCTGCATTTGATTTATAATATTAAAAATAAATACAAATGTAAAATAAAATATATCACAATAGTTATACTAACTAGTAAATTTCGGTAATATCCATTAATAATGGCAAACTTACATAAAAATCGACAAATTAATATAATCAAATTATAACAAAATTTATATATATATATATATATATATATATATATATATATATATATATATATATATATATATATATCTGTGTATATATATTATGTTTTAGGGAAAATTTTTGATAAAATAGTTCGAATTAATTTGTAAGTCTTGCTAAATATTACTTGTTAAAATTTTAAATTAAATATTAAGATAATTATTTTTATTTTAAATCACTTACTCAATGCATTGATTTTCATAGACTAAAAATTTTCAGTTTTGTATAATGACATGATTGTTATTAATTAGGTGTTTAACTGAAAATAAATAAAATAAAAAAATAAGTAATTATTATTTTTATCAATTATTAATTTTAGAGTTAAATATGTTTTTAGTTTCTATATTACGATTTTGATTTTAGTCCCTCTTTTAAACTAACGTACAATTTAGTTTTTTAACTTTAGAAAACATATTTAACTCTTAATTTTATTATTTAAATATTTATTATTATAAAATTAAAATTGAAATATTACTAAACTACAACAGTCTAGTATTATACTTATCATTTATTTTTTTTACCATAAAAAATCGTAATCTTATGAAAATTAAAGTCGGTATTTGGTCTTTTGGTCTTAGGACTCTTCATTTTATGTTTATTTTAAGATAAGAAATGAATATTGTCACAAATTCATTAGAAAATGAGTGGCTCTTAAAGTGAAAAAGAAATTATTGAGCTATGTGTATTAACATTCCTTTAAATTATTTCATGTAATTTTTATTAAATTTATATTTTTAATATTTTATAATTTAGTTATATATCATCTCATTTTAATAATATAAAATTATTAAAATAAGTGTTAAAAATAAGATAATTCATAATAAATGTACAGTATGCATCACATTAATTGGTAGTATTCATCAGGGTACAATATCATATAGCAAATATAGAAAAGTTGACAATTTATATACATAAAAAAAAGTGTTAAAATTTTTAGATTTAAAAAGAAAGAGACTTACACCCAAAGAACTAAAATATAACTAGGTCACTCACTCACTCGCATCCCACGGATCAATTGAGAAGACATCCTTATCTGTTTCTATCATTAAAATGATCATCACAACAAAAAAATGATAAACATACAAATAAACACACAGAAGTAAAGGTATAAAAAAAATACAAGTCATGCAATTATAATTTAGCATACAACACATTTTACTTTTAAACAAAAACAACCTAAGCATACAGATAAATTCTAGACTTGACCATCTCGATACATGTGTTATTGTCGAGTTATGGCGAGTTGTATATTTGTAGTGGTGGAATAGCTCCCCTCAAACTACCACACAAAATTAGTCCGTTAAAATGTCTTTTGCCAGTGGTAAAGGCCTCCAAACTAGGACCTCCCACTACTCTCACCACATACCTCATCCTCTCTACTTGAGAATGGATAACCATTAAAGTGTCAGAATACCTTCAAGGACTGAGCTCTTACAATAATAGATGCAATACTTGAAACAACTATCAAGAATTTTACCTTAGAAAGTCTTTTCAAACCATGCTTGGAAACTAATAACATTGTCGTTGACGCGATAAAATTAATATTATTAAACTATAGAAACTTCAATATTACTAAGATAGTAGCCAATAAAATAGAAAGGATAAATTCAATGTCTCCCAACGAACACGGAATTGATTCTTAAAAATTACTTCTTATAAAAAATATTCAAAAGGATTAGTAAAATAATAAAGAAGATAAAGATTAAAAAAAAGATTAAAGAACAAAGTAACAAAAGATACAAAGAAAGAAAATTATAAAGAGATTTAAAAAGATAAAAATAATATAAAAAAATAGGTTGATTTCACTTCTTTTTAAAAATAGAATTCATCATTGGTTATCTAAAGATTATTGTTCAATTAATTATTGTCTTAGATTTTGAAATTAATCAATGTAAATTGTTAATTAATTTGTTGGCATTCCCACTATTAACCAAAGTACATTCTCAATTAAAAACAAGAACTTTGTAGATTAATCATAGTAAATTTAACCAAAGTACATTCTCAATCAAATATTAACATGCTTAATCATGTATATTCTTTTACTTCTTATATCAAGTAAGAAGTTAATTAACCAAAGTACATTATTGATTAATTCTTGTTAAAAATTTTACCACTTATGAAAGTACATTCTCAATTGGTGGCAAAAACTCATTCAATCAAATGAAAGTTTCTAAATTTAGCCAAAATAAATTCTCAATTAAAAATATTAACCCTTGGTCTCATATGATTGATATGTTATATGTAGATAAAAATCATAAATTTTACTAGATTAAGAAGCAAAAGTCATAGATAAAAAAAATCACAACAAGAATTAAAAGAATAAACAAATTTATTCATCTAACATCAGAATCCAATTAAGAAATTATAGTAGAATCAACCCCAGATGCTTCACACTGATGGAAAAAGGGCCAAAAACAACATCTTCTTCATTTTCAAGGTTTTTGTTGTTTGTTGTGGATGTGTTCTCCCCTGGTGGTGCTCGTTAGGTTTTCACTCCTGATGGTTGTCGGTGGGTTTTCTCTCTCGGTGTTATGGAGGTTTTCTCTATGCGTAGTTTTGAAGGTTTTGTCTCATCCTAATGTAATCCTTTTTAGTTTTAACATTTTTCTGTGCATGCTTATGTTATTTTATGATGATATTAAGTGAAATATTAATGTGTTTTGATCACCATTATTATGTAAGTTAACCGAAATTAATAATTTAATTACATTTTTCATTTGTTATTGGAAGATTTGTGAGCTGCTGTTGTTGAACATTTTTCTCGTTTAAGCTAGATTAAATAGGAGCTACTAAAGTTGTTAAGGTTACATTTTAGAGTTCAGAAAAAACTATTAGAATTTTTTAGTTAGCACAAAACAACTTTCTTTCTCTATTCTTTGAAACAAAACTAGTTTAACTACCAAAATCTTATAGAATTGTGAGGTACTTTTGCCCAAAACTTCCCATGAGGCTTAAAACTAGGTACTAAGCACTTTAGTTCTTTAAAAGAGTTAAAACATGATGAAGTTCAAGTTTCTTAAACTAGACAGTGAGTTAGAGAGCATAAATGTCTCTCAGAGAAACTCAATGTGGCTTAGGTGTTCTATTAAATTTAAGTGATGCGGTATTTTCGTTTCTTGATGGTTTGGGTGTTTGAACGTGACCTTTATGTGGTCTTTGGAGAAAAAAACTGAGTGTTTTCTTTGTTGGACCAGTTTTGAATGTGAGGAGGTACCTATTTTGGAGTTTTAACTCAAGAGCTGGCATGGTTGTTGCATGTTTCATGTTGGTGTTCATTTGTTTGGTGCACACTTTGTTTGGTCCTTACATCTCTAGTTTTTGTTATGCAGTAGTTGTTTTTGATTTTTTAAAACATGGTTAAGAAATGGTTGATTTTGTTGGGAGAAGAAGTTGATTATGGGAATTATTATACATCTCATGCAAAGTCTTTCAACATTAGTTGTAATAGGTGTATCATAATTTTTTTTAGTCCAAATAGGTTGACACGCACGTGTCAATGACATTGATTTGACAAGGAGCCACATCACCTTTTTTAAAAGTGACAGGTGAGAGCTAAGGGTAAAATTGGAAAGCTGCATTTGGTTTTAGAGGAAATTTGATTTGAGATATTTTGTCGCCCACTAAATTGGAGGGTCCAAGTAAAGGTCTTGTTTTCGAAACCCATTAACGTGAGTGCTTGTTTTCGTCCTCTCTCACGATGGTTCTTGTTTACATTTTTTTTGTTAATCGTTTCGAGGTCTTCGTAGGTGCTTGTTGACGTGTTCTCCCCTAGTGTTGCTTGCTAGGTTTTCTCTCCCAATGGTGCTCAATAGGTTTTCTCTCCCGGTGGTTCCTCGTGGGTTTTCTCTCTAGTGTTGTGAAAGTTTAGCGTAACCCCCTTTTAGTTTTAACATTTTTGTTTGCATCTTTATGTCCTTTTACTATGAAATTAAGTGAAGTATTGAAGTGTTTTGATAACCATTATTATATATGTTAATTGAAATTAGTAATATAGTTACATTTTTCCTTGAGGCTTAAAACTTGATGCTAAGCACTCTAGTTCTTTAGAAGACTTAAAACATGATGAAGTTCAAGTTTCTTGAACTAGACTGTGAGTTAGAGAGCATAAATGTATCTAGGAGAAACTCAATGTAGACTAGGTGTTGTGCCACATTTAAGTGTTGTAGTGTTTTCGTTTCTTGATATTTTAGGGGCTGGAACATGACATTTAGGTAGTCTATAGAGTAAACAACTGAATGTTTTCTTTGCTAGACCAGTTCTGAACGTGAGGAGGTAGCTACTTTGGAGTTTTAACTTAAGAGTTTGTGTGGTTGTTACATGTTTCACGTTGGTGTTCATTTGGTTGCTACACATTTTGCTTGGTCTTTACATCTCTGGTTTTTGTGGTGCACTAGTTGTTTTTAATTGTTTAAAACATGGTTAAGGAATAAATGTGTTTGTTGGGAGAAGAAGTTGAATGTGGGAATCATTGTACATCTCATGCAAAGTCTTTTAACATTAGTTGTAATAAGATGAGCACAACTTCTTTTGGGGTGTGTTCACTTGGAGGTGGTTGGGGGAGATGATTTGGAAGAGAGTGATTGAGTGGATTTGAGGAGATTTAAGGGTGATTTTTTTTTTGTGTTTACTTGAGTGCATTTAAAGGTAATTGAGAGTGAATTTGGAGGTAAAGTTTGTGAGAATTAGTACAGGATTTGATTGATGTGACAGTTTTAAAAAATTTGTTTAATTGATAGAAATTGAAGATTACCAAAATGTCCTAGTAATATAAAATGTTATTTGTTAATGTTATATTAAATTCTAAAAATGTTTATAAAGAGTAAAAAATTAAAAATGATAATTATAATTAATTTTTTAAAAGTAAAAAAATTATAATTTAGTAAAATGAATTTCTTAAAAAAATTATAATTTTTAGAAGTAAAATGAATTTAGTAAAAAAATTATAATGCTTAGAAGTAAAAAAATTCTAAAAGCACCTTTTCAAATTATAATGTGGAGAGTTAAAGAACTTTTGAAGCATAATTATTTTTAGTTCTATAATATATCTTTAAATTTAATTCAAAATGTAAATAAAACTAAAAATAAGAAACACTTCTACCTTCAGATTATATTTTCGTACTCAAATCCTAGAAAACAATTCTATAGAATTAATTCATTAGCACCATCAAAGACCATTCAAGAAAAACAATTTATTTCAAACAACATCTATTACAACATCAATTTCTTCATTAATTTGCAATCAACACACACGAATTATCGTTGTTGATGACAGAAGCACCAATAAAAAACTTGTCTTCATTGAACCTTTGGATAAATATGTATATCATATGTCGAGAAGCAACTAGTATTAAGGTTGCAATTCGCTACATGACCAATGTGCTCAACATGATGCAGATATACTCTCGGAAATCATCTGGAAAAGACTCATAATTGAATCACGACATGGAATTTACATTAACCATCATTTATAGGTTTATAATGATATAACAGAGCATCTAATAAAAACTTCCAGTTAAACGATGCAACACGGTCCAATTTAAGGGAAAAAATACGCTCTCACACACACAAATGAACTATGCTAGTTCAAACTAATCTCGCAACTGCCAACTGTGCATTTTGCTGCTACACAAAAATCACAGAATTTGCAATTCTGGCCATGCACAAAAGGTTACACAAGAGTTGAATTCAATGCTTGATTCTTCACTCACTCCACTTCTTATGATGTTACCTTGGATGTGTAGGAGTCTGGCTATGTTGCACCTACATTAAGCACTTCGACAGCAGCACAAGCCCTTTTATCAAACAGCTTGTGTGCAAGATAGCCAAGAACTCAAAGAGCAAGCAAATAATCGGTAACAACCAAGGAGCCAACTCAAATTGATCCTATGATTATCTCTACAATGGATTAACAATGCAATAAAAGTCCACAAGTCGAAGATAAGTTCAAATCAAAGGTGCAATGCAAATGTTACAAACTGTTTGTGAAAAAGTCTCAATGACAATGCAGTTTGGTGCAGAATTCCTCATTTTTAGATTTTGAAAACTTGTTGCACTGGTCCAATTAGCTTTTTAATTTCATTCCAATTCTTTTGAATGTTCTAATTCTTTTATATGGACTCAAGTTTTTGCTACAACTTACAAACAATGTTCAATGCACTAAATCAGTTTTCAAGAGTGCAAAATTCTGCTGCAATAGATTTGAACAAGAAAAGTGCTTAAAAAGTGGATGAGTTGGATAGTGAAAATGCACAGAACAATTTATAATCAAATTAGCTTTGCACAAACATGTTTGGTTGATGAATATAAGATTGTTTGAATGATTTTTCTAGGCAGATTCAATCTATGAAACAATTTGGCATATTTAGTTCATGTGCATTTTGAATCAAGCAACTATAGTATCCAAATTTTGAAGCAGAGTTTTAAGCAGACTTGAGAGAATGATTTTGGTGTCAAAACAACATTTGAAACTTTCTCAAAGTAGCAAAACAGTGTGTTGGATGGTTAGCAAGATCTAAGTGCTCAAACCAGATTTAAAACATAAAAATTAAACCAACAATGAAGCTGCAGATTGGCCTACTGCAAATTTAGGTTCTGCTGTAATTTTTCAACGCATCCAAGCTATGCTTAAGCATTTTATGGCTTATGTGGTATGCAATTGATGTTAACCAGCAAAAACAATTCACAAATTTGCTTCAAATCAATGAATTGACAAAACTGGGCAGATTTATCAAATAAAAATGACTCAAATATGAAGTGCTCCGATTGAAAAATGAAAAGCATCAACAAAGCAAAGAAAGTTGGACACAAAACAATGAACTCAACAAAATCCTAAAAACAGCAACAACCAATGATGACAGATTTGATGGAACAGAACACGTTCAAAACAAAACCAAAAAAAGGAATTAAATGACAAGGAAGAAAGGCAAAACAACTGGACTTAGCTCTCAACAACAACTTGAACTTGGGCAAGTACACAACATCACTTCCTTTCTTCGGTAGAGAGATCAAAGGGCCCGCACATGCATGCCACAGTTCCAAGCAGATGGAAGAATAAGAAGGAGGCGGAGGAGGAGGACCAACCAACGTGGAAGCAGAAGTGCTTATCCCAGAGTGAGAAGAAGAAGAAGCTAGAACCGAATACAACACGCTATGGAACCAGATACGCGTTTTGTGCAATTTGTTCAAAGTAGTGGAACCGGATACGCTTGAGATGGAACTAAATACAACAAGATGTGGATTTTCTTCTTAGCACTGGAACCGAATACCCCATTTGTGGAACCGAATACACACCCCTGAAGAACATCAAACTCTTCTTCAACCGCTGCTTCAATCGCTCTTTGAAGCCTTCTTCCTCTTCATCCATCAACCTCTCCTCAACATGGAGCTAGGGCTGCAAGCGCTGCAAAAGCAACAAATGCACAGAAAGCTTCAAACAACTTTCGATTGTTGGAATAAGCTGATACACATACATGGGAATGTATAATAGGTTGAGGGTATGTGTGACATTTCAGTCACAATCCCCCCAAATCTCTGCAAAGTCACGGGTGATGAAAAAGCATGGTATCCCGCAAATCATCGCTCGCATTTCTTCGCATTTCCTCTCATCCGAACACGAGTGCTAGCTGAATTCCTTGCTCGCAAAACTGTCTAAACAGTAAATTCCGCGCAAATGAACACAGCGTTGGAGACCTGGTAGGTTAAGACGTACGCATGTTAATGACATTCATTTCACACAGTGCCATGTCACCTTTTTAAAAAGTGGTAGGTTAGAGCTTAGGGTAAAATTGGAAAGTTGCTTTTTGTTTCAGATGAAATTTGATTTGGGATATTTTTTTCCCGCTAATTTGGAGGGTCTACATAAAATTCCTATGCATATTCTTTACTAGTGGTTTCTTGATTGTTTTCAAAGTTTAGTGACGTCGGTGCTTGTTTTCGTCTTCTCTTCCAATGTTTTTTTGTTTACATCTTTTCGGTAATCGTTTTTTAGGGCTTTTTTCAATGGTTGTGGACGTGTTCTCCCCTGGTGTTGTCCGTTAGGTTTTCTCTTATGATGATTCCGCGTGGGTTTTCTCTCTCAGTGTTGTAGATGTTTTCTCTGTATATGATTTTAAAGGTTTTCACTTATCCATGTCTCACCTTAACATAACTCCTTTTAGTTTTAACATTTTTGTCTGCAATAACTAATTTAAGAAAAGAGTGGTGCGAGTGTGTGGAAGAGCGAAAATAGCATTAACTATATGATGGATTAAACTTGTGTCATTAATGATTTGAACAACTTCATTGCATTGATATGGTTGTTTATTTGTGAAAGAAGTTGAATCATTGTTAACGTGGTGAGATGCACCACTATCTCAGTACCAAAGAGGATTGTTTAGAATCAATATTAAAAATAGCGAAGCCCGATCTTTATAAAAGAAAGAAGCCCAAATAAGTAGGCCCACGACGGAAGAAGTAAAAGTTGTTTTAGAGGCTTCTGACGCAAGAGGCAAAAGCGGGATTAGAGGCTTCTAGAAACACGAGACTCGAGTAGGGAAGCACAGCTGGGTGATCAGCAGTCAAGGGCACATGGGCGAAGGCTCCATGGCAGCGATAGAGGATGACGTCTGGAAAAAAGAAGCAAACGCACCGAATGGGATTATGGGTTCATCAGAAGGTAAGAAAAGTTGTTAATTTGAAATAATTTGTGTATTGCATATGGATTTTCAATATTACATTCTAGAGAAGAGGAACCCCAAATATATATAGGGTTCCTGTAAGGGGAAAAGGGGGAAACGGGATTCATAGATCCCTAACCGAAAACAGTTACAAAAACAGAAATAACAATAGCCACCCCTCAAGCTGGATGGTGAATGTTCACTAATCCAAGCTTGGGAATGATAGTTCTAAAACGTGTGCGATGAGGGAACTTGGTGAAGACATCAGCAAGTTGTTCTTCGGAACGAATGGGAAGAAGATGCAAAAGTTGAGCTTGAATCTTCTCACGCACCACATGACAGTCCAACTCTATGTTCTTGGTCCGCTCATGGAAACTCTAGTTGTGAGCGATGTGCCTTGCAGAGTTGTTGTCACAATAGAGAACTGAGATAACAATAGGTTGAATCTGAAGATCCTGAAGAAGATAGCGGAGCCACTGTATTTCACAAACAGTGGCAGCAAGAGCTCGATACTCTGCTTCTATAGAGGACCTGGAGACTGTACTTTGCTTCTTTGATCTCCATGATATAAGGGAGGAACCCAAAAATATGCAGTACCCGGTGGTAGATCTCCTTGTGTTAGGGCAGGTGGCCCAATCTGAATCACTAAAACCTTTTATATGAATATCAGAGTTGGCAGCAAAGAAGATCCCTTCTGAGGGACTAGATTTAACGTATCTGAGGACATGCTGCAAAGCCTGATAATGATAGTCAGTAGGTTTCTGCATAAATTGATTTAAAATATTAACAGTAAAACACAAATCAGGTCTAGTATTAGTGAGGTAAAAGAGTTTCCCTATCAATCTGCGATAGGCACTAGGATCATCCAAATAGTTCTCATTCTTGTACAGAGAACTAGTATTACTTAGAAACTGTGTGGAGCAAGGTTTACTTCCCATCATTCCTGTTTCTTCAAGGATATCCAAGGCATATTTTCTCTTGCATAGGTGTATACCTTTCCTAGACTTAGCAACCTCAAATCCTAAAAAGTATTTGAGTTCTCCCAAATCTTTAATGTGAAACTGATGATCCAGGACAACACCATCATGTTGTTCCTTTCCCAAGAGTCAAAAAGAGGGTCGTCTTTCTTAGGTTTCTTGATTCTTCCATCAATGAATTTTAGTTTGTTCTTGGAAATGAGAGTTCTTCTCATATTTCTACTCCAAGAGGAATAATTGAATTCATTTAGGACTTGTGTAATGAGGGAGATACCTGGGTTTTCTACAGGATGAAGGTAAAAAGGGTTGGAAGGATTATTGATTTGGTCATCTTTCTCCATGATGATAAGAAAAACCAGAAGAAAGATCCAATGCCAAGAAACCAAGAAAATCAAGCACAGCGGAAATAGTGGCAGAACAGGTACAGGACCTGGTCTGATACCATATTAAAAATAGCGAAGCCCAATCTTTATAAAAGAAAGAAGCCCAAATAAGTAGGCCCACGACGGAAGAAGTAAAAGTTGTTTTAGAGGCTTCTGACGCAAGAGGCAAAAGCGCGATTAGAGGCTTCTGGAAACACGAGACTTGAGTAGAGAAGCACAGCTGGGTGATCAGCAGTTAAGGACACATGGGCGAAGGCTCCATGGCAGCGACAGAGGATGACGTCTAGAAAAGAGAAGCAGACGCACCAAACAGGATTATGGGTTCATGAGAAAGTAAGAAAAGTTGTTAATATGAAATAATTTGTGTATTGCATATGGATTTTCAATATTACATTCTAGAGAAGAGGAACCCCAAATATATATAGGGTTCCTATAAGGGGAAAAGGGGGAAACGGGATTCATAAATCTCTAACTGAAAACAGTTACAAAAGCAGAAATAACAATAATCAACAAAGTTCCCAGAATGAAAGGTTCCCCATATTAAAAAAAAGGTGGAATGAAATTTGCAGAGATAGATGTAGAGAGAAGAAAACCTATTTGAAGCACCACCAAGAACAACCTCTACGTTGACCACAAGTTCGGCCATGAGAGGTTTGTCATCACAATGGTAGAGATGAAAACCCTCTCAATATAAGAAAAGCACGATGGATGCACCACGACTGAAATGTTAAACGTGAAGGCTTATAAAGAGAGAACTGGAGTTGACTATTGAGAGGGTTTAGATTTTGAAACTAGGTAAAGAGAAAAAAAGGAAGGAGATTTAAATAAATGAAGTTTTTGAAACGTGATTTTGGTGGAATGAATAAGGAAAGTGTTTTATTTTTTTTGCAAATTGAACTAAAAAAATCTATCCATATAAAACTTACACATTACAAAAAAAGATATGACAACTAACAAATTTATTTAATGGGTAAAATATCATAATTAAATGTGAACAACTTAATTTTTAAGTATCGAAGTAAATAGTAAATAAAAGTCATATCATTTATCTTTTATCAGTTATGACTACTTTAAAAATTCAATTTAAATTTAAAAACATATTAATAATAATTATATGTAATTATCTTGATTACTCAATTTAAAACAATATATTAATTCTAATTAAACAATTTTGACTATCTTAATATATATATATATATATATATATATATATTATTTGTTTAATTAACTCAAGCCAAAGTATATCTTACAAAAATATATACTTATATTAATCATTTTTGCAAAAAAATTACAAATCTTCTCTTAAAACATATGAATAAAATTATAAACCCGTATAATTTTTCTAATTAAAATTGAAAACAATTTTTTTTTATAAATTTTTGGACAGAATTGTAAAATCTTTTCATACAATTTTTTTTAACAAAATTGTAAACTCTCGTACAATTGTTGTAAACGAAATTGAATTTTTTCTGAAACAAAATTGTAAATCCAACTACACAACTATCTAAGCAATATATACATTAGAGACTTATTGAGTTGTTGAAAGATCTAAAAATAACTCTTTGATTTATAACAATTTTTGTTGGTATAATTTTTCACGTTATTCGATATGAAATTTGGATAAATAGATAAAATTGTATAACCCAAGTGTATTATAACATGCTACTTTAGGACTAGTGTATAATTGATATGATGATATAGGAGAACAGAAGAAGATTTGATATTCTTATTTTTCATTAACAACACCACATCAGCTATTTTGTAGTAGTCAGTCCTCCTAGACAAAAGAAAAAGGAGGTGAGAATAGCAGGCTCAGTCTAACATTCTAAACCAACCCATTCTTCTTTTGGGCTCCTCTCTCTTCAATGTCATAACATGACCATTGAGAAATCAATGTACGTTGACCATTTTCTAACCAGAAAAAAACATTATTAGTAAAAGAAAATAATAATGTTGAAAAATGAAATATATACAAGTCTAAAATATTGACAAAATATTTATAAATTTACTTCTGAATGTTGGAATTTGATTTTTCTTCAGTTTTTCTGCGCTTTACCACCATTCTTGAATCTATACATCCAACTCTAAAGAAGCAAGAGAAATGAAGAGGGGAAAGAAAAAAAGAAAAGTTACCGTAAAAGAAAAAAACAAACTATATATCCAACTTCTTCGAAAAGTTACCTTTCTTATTACTTTTTTTTTCTTATAAAAATGAAGTTACTAAATTTTCTAGACTTTGGCACAAGAATGTATTTAACTTAGTTTTCTTTGAGAAGAAAAAAATAAAATAAGTTTTATCATAAATGAAATTTAATTTACAGAATTTTTCATAAATATATACATGTTTGTTTGTGTGTACTTTTAAAAAAATTTTCACAACTTATGCATGAACTCATTTTAATTTATAAAAAAAAATATTTCATTTTCATTAAAAGTATTTATGAAAAAAAGTCTCCAAATATACTCCAAACAAAAAACTAATGAAGGAATATGAGGTTTCCAAAGCTAGTTTTTCCTGTATATATATATATATATAAGAAGCAATTGTTATAATATTTTATCCTCATTTTCTGTGAATAAAATTGTCTGCTATATATATAGGTTGAAAATAATTGATGAGAGGAAAGCGGGTTTAAAAATGTGAATAATGATTGAGAAAGAGAAATGAAAGGAGGGAGAAAAAGTAGAAGTGGAATAAATGAAAGACAGGTTGGCCATAATCATATTTGATTTGACCACCTTAAACCTAACTGGTTTTCATTAATATAAATTTTATGACGATTCTTATGGATCATACATGTCTTAGTGCTTGCTGCGTTATGCAAGAACACTAAACAGTAGTAAACCACAATCTTCTAACATTTTTCTTATCATAAAATACAATCTTGATTAATAATTAATGAAGAAAGAAGGGTTTTGATGTAGCAGTTATGTGCCAATGATGGTGTGAGAGGCAAAGGGCCATGGGTTTGACTGAAGAGCAAGCTGCAACAGAGCTAAAAAGTAATGTAAGACCAAAAAGTCTGAAATTCTAGTTGCTTGCGGAGCAAAGAATTCTTTTCTATAATCATATCGTTTCTACTCATAACGACATTCCCATCTATGCATTTCATCTTTGCTTCTTTCACCCCAAAGTAGATGCCACTCATTAACATTTCTCAATCCCCATCTTTTTACCTCATCAAACCCTCCCTCTTTGCTATCACCCAAAATCCCAAAAACATTTTATACCATAAATATTGAAATTCTTACATAAACTAAAAATAAAATTAATTTATAATATATAACTGATATAAATCTTATTTTATAAACCATGAAATTGAGTTAAATTTAAAATCTATTTTCTAATAACCAACACTGACTATTTATATTGCTTAATCACATTCAACCTTTTTTCCACAAACTTTGCATGTTTTCAATATTTCAGAGACCAACAATGTAATCCAAATCATGCAGTAGAGCATGAAAACTGAAGTCAGGAACATAATTAACTAGCCCTTGAAAAAATAACAACTAGCAGCATGCAACAACTTCACTTTTTTTTTTCTTTCTTTAATCCATGCATTATGATTCCACTCTTCCACACAATGTAGGGAGCATATCATTACTTTTTACCTTTGATTTTCACACACGAAGTTGCAAACCTCATTCTATATATACCTCTTCCTAGCTCCTTTTCTCCACTTCCTACACACGAAATCACTGATATATTTTTGTGTCTCTCTTTATCTGATATCTTCCACTTACACGCACACACATAATTAACATCATCAACCTCATATCAGCTTCTAATGGAAGCTTGTATAAGGGAAGAAAAAAATACGCAGTATTTTATATATTAAGGAAAAAATCTCCTATTTTTTTATGTTTAAATGCCACTGATTTTGTAAAAAAAAGTAAAAGTTTATCAAAAGTATTTTTTAAATTATGTTCAAATTCAATTTGGTGATGTTACAAATTATTAAATAAAAAACCAAGCCTCGCAGCATAGGAAATTGAAGGTTTTTGAAGTAAACTGTGGATCTTTATGTGTTAATTTTCTCAGAAGTTTATCTTTATTTTTTTTCTCACGTTTCCAGTATGTATGATGGTGTAACTTTTCCACCACAAAAATTATGTATTGGTTACTTTTCAGGGAAAAGTATAGTTTCTGAAAATAATATTTATAAAATTATTCGAAAATGTTGTTTAAGTGATTATGTTTTGAAAATTAAATAGTAGAAACATTTTTAGTTTTCGACATTTTATGCAATTATAATTATTAAATTTAAAAGGAAAGTTAGCATTTATTCATCTCTGACATTAGTTTTTTTTTGTTACAGTCAAAATAAGACGAGTGAGGTTTGTTTTTTACATATACAAGGAAAGAAATGTATGAAGAACAAAATTACTATTTTTTGTCACAAAACAGAATTCTTATGTGTCACATCCAACTTTCCATATGTTTTTATCTTCCTATTTAATATCTTCGTGAAACACATTAATTATTACAATGTTTAACTATAAAAAAGAAAAAATAATGAAGATGAAGGAGCAAAATGGAAGGAGAAGGACGAAGAATGTAGTAGAAAAAGGAAAAAAAAAAGTAATAAAGAATAAAGAGAAAAAAAAAGTAATAAAGAATAAAGAGAAGAAGAATACAAAGTCACTGTGTGAAATTAAAATAGGTTTAAAATTAAGAAAATTATTAGTCAAGTTTATTTATGCTTCTATTTTTACACGTGATGAAAAACAAGAAGGTTAACTCGATACATTAAAAGTTCACCTTTCTTAACTAACCTTCCGAAAAGCTAGTAAGATGCAAAAATATATAGGTTAATTTTTCAATGAAAAATTAAATCAATGGTTTCTTCTATTTTCGAGTTTGAAAGAAAAATTTGAAAGCGTTGTTACTATTAGATAAATGATATTTTATATTAATACTATAAATATGATTGATGTAAAAAGTGTGGTAAAATTCTAAACCCTAAAATTTATACATGCCACTAATGTAAAAATTATTAATATGATATAATATTATTTTCTTTTTTATTTATTTATTAGCAACAAATAACACACTCATTCATATATATATATATATATATATATATATATATAGGGGTTTGCTAACTTGCGTACGCCTGTTTTTCAGTTGTACATTTTAGCAATGTGTACCGGATTTCAGTAGACAAAAATATTCTTATATCATGAATTCTAAGTTTTAANGTTAAGGGTATTTTAATAATTTTCATTCTCAAAATTAAAAAAATAAAAAAAGAAACCCCCAATCCCTTATCCACCNCTCTCATTCTTCTCAACCTTTCTCTTTCGTCTCTTTCACTCTAACATTTTCTCTGTCATCCCTACTCTANCCCTAATTGAAAAAAATCAAAATCACTTGTCTTATTTTAATAATTTTTATTCTCAAAATTAAAAAAAAAGAAAGAAACCCCAAACCCTTATTCACCTCCTTCACTTCTCTCAACCCTTTCTCCTTCATCTCTTTCACTCAACACATTTCCTCTGTCATCTCTACACCAGCTCTAACTAAAAAAGCACTCATTATTAAATAAAATGGTTAGAGAAAAAAAATACATAAATAAAAAAATTAAAGCACCTAATTTTTTCTTTATATAATTATAAATAAAATTTCAAGATATAGAATTTTTATTGTTTGATTTTATAATTGAGAATTTTATTGTATTTTGATTTGTTTTTTTCTTTAGTAAAGGAAAACAAGTTAATGAATTTCTAACAAAACAATTAAATGGCCACGGAACAAAGTTACGTAGTAGTCTCAGAATGTAAAGGAAGGATGCTCATAAGTTTTGGTGCAAGTTGTGACCGTCGGCTGTAATATATATAGTGAAGATAATGAAATTAAAGAGATTTTGAATGAACTTTTTTCGAAAGGTGAATATGACTCAATTCTTTACAAAAGTAAAATCGTTTAATAATGAATGTTTTTTTAGTTGGAGCTAGTGCAGAGATGATAGAGAAAATGTTTGAGTGAGAGAGACGAAGAAGAAAAGGTTGAGAGGAATGAAGAAGGTGAGTAAGGGTTTGGGGTTTTCTTTTTTTAGTTTTGAGAATGAAAATTATTAAAATAAGACAAGTGTTTCTGATTTTTTTCAATTGGAGCTAGAGTAGGGATGACAGAGAAAAGGTTGGAGTGAAAGAGATGAAAGAGAAATGGTTGAAAGGAATGAGAGAGATGGGTAAGGGTTTTGGGGTTTCTTTTTTTATTTTTTTAATTTTGAGAATGAAAATTATTAAAATACCCATAACCTTAAAACTTAGAATTCATGATATATAGGGGTATTTTTGTCTACTGAAACCCGGTACACATTGCTAAAATGTACCAACTGAAAAACAGGCGTACGCAAGTTAGCAAACCCCATATATATATATATATATATATATATATATATATATAAGAAGTATTAGAGATATTTCAATATATACAAAATTTTCTAAATTTAACAATTATATTCTAATTAAATAGTCTTCTCCTTTGTATTTATATATAAACACTTAAAAAATTTATCAAATAACAAAATTTGTTCATCATCACAAAATTTTATCGATTTCAACAACAAAACATTCATCAGTAAATAAAATTTCGACAAATTTAGTAATAAAAAAAATTGTCAATAATTACAAATATTAAAAAAATTATTGATAATTAATTACGGTCAATATCCATCAATAATTTTCATTATAGAACTTTCAATTCTAGTGCAAAAGGTAAGGATAAAGGAAAAATTTATAGACAAAAATAGAGTAATGTTAAGGCCACAAGTAGGTTAGAAAATATTAGTAGCTACTTACATAATGACTCCAACAGAGTTGATTGAGTTGAAAGAAACAAATACAAGATTGTTAGAAAAACCATTCATCGGGTCAAGTGTATCACCGTGAGAAGCACAAGTGTTGCTTGTAAGAAGAAAGATTGAAATTCTACATTGTATGTGGATTACAAACAACTACAAGCTCACTATTAAAAACAAATATCCATTATGAAGCATAAATGATTCATTGCATCAACTGCATGGAGCTGTAGTGTTTTCTAATATTAGTTTAAGGTTGGAGTATCACTAAATCTTAACGAAAACTACAATATAACGTGACGGGACGACGATCCAAAAAGGAAACGGGTTTGAAAAAGTGTTTTGGAGTCGCCACCATAATTTATTCTGGAAAACTACGTAAAAACCATAAAATGATAAAGCACGTCCACGAAAACCAAAGATTGGGTTCGGGAGTCAGTTACGTGTAGGGAATGTATTAGCACCCTACCGCGCCTGCCCGAAGGCAATACCTTTAATTAAATATGCGACTTTGATGTGGTTTTCAAAATGTTTAACTATCCCCGAAAAAGACACTCTAAAGAAACAAAATATATATTTGTTTTATTTTTTTGTGTCCGACAAGGATTTACCTTGCTCCTATGTATTCTCAAAGTGAGAAATCAAGGTTACGTGGTTCTAGCGGAGAGATTGTTTGTTTGTTTGAAAATGTTTTTAGTTTTTGAAGATTTTATATTTTTTTGGTATTTTTTATATAAAAAAGGGGAAAGGTTTTTTAGCACAAGACCTACGCGAATGGTCGCACGTGTGCTTTAAACACTTTGAAATAATTTTGTTAATTTTTGAAAGAAAAAGAAAAGGTTTTCACCACAAGGCCGACAGAATGGTCGCACGTGTGCTTAAACCTTTTAAAATAATTTTTTTGTTGATTTTTTGAAAGGAGAAGAAAAAGGTTTTCAGCACAAGGCCGACAGAATGGTCGCACGTGTGCTTAAACCTTTTTTGTTCCCTTATGCTCTCTTCTTGAAATTGAATTTTTTCTCTCTTTTTTTTTTGTTTTGTTCCCTTATGCTCTCTTCTTGAAATTCAATTCTCCTCTTCTTTTCTTGTTTACAAGGTGCATATTTATATACACACATTTGTAATATTATTGTGATCTTTCCTTAATGGCAAATTAATTGTCAATTAGCAAAATAGGAAAATAAATGGTCTTGATTGAATCAAATTAAAAATCATATTTTTCTCTTTAGGAAGAAATTGAATACAACAATCAATATATTATTTTTAATTATTCCTTGCAAGGATTGTCATAATGTTGATTCGAATTATTACCAAATAAAACAAAATTTCAAAAATATTCTAAAGTGATCTTTCCTGCATTAATATTAATTGTGCTTATGGGCCTGCTGCATTAATATTCACGTGGAACACCTCTCCCATTTCATTCACGTGCACTCCTTTTTTTCCTTTTTTTTTTCCTTATTTCCTTTTGTTTTTTTCTTTTTTTTCATTTTTCTTTTTTTCGTTTCTTTTTTCTTTTATTTTTTGCTTTTCTTTTATTATTTGTTTTCTTTTTTTTTTCTTTTTTCTCTTCATTTCTCTTTTATTATATTCTTTTCTTTTCTTTTCTTTTCTTTTATCCTTTTATTTTCAAAATG
Source organism: Vigna radiata var. radiata (assembly GCF_000741045.1). NCBI lineage: Eukaryota > Viridiplantae > Streptophyta > Magnoliopsida > Fabales > Fabaceae > Vigna > Vigna radiata. The sequence continues at coordinate 242,851 of NW_014543262.1, read as the reverse complement.
AATATAAAATTAAATTAAATAATAATAAAGAAAGCTAAATCAAATACCAAATAGTAAAAAAACTGAAAAATAAAATAAAATAAGACAAAAATAAAAACTAAGTCTTATTATTTAGTCACCCGGACGAAATTGGGTATTGACAAAAACACATATCCATTATGAAGCATAAATGATTCATTGGATCAACTACATGGAGCTGTAGTGTTTTCTAATATTGGTTTAAGGTTGGGGTATCATTAAATCTTAAAGAAAACTAAAGATACACACAAGATAACTTTCAAATTAAGATACGGTCACTACAAGTATGTTGTTATGCCGTTTAGAGTAAATAATTTCCCTGCTCTGTTCATGGATTACATTAATAGTATTTTAAGACCTTTCTAGATAAGTGTTTCGTTGTCTTTGTAGATGATATTCTCGTATATTTAAGAACCTAAGAGGAGCATGAGAAACATATAAGAATGATGCTTGGTAATTTAAGGGAAAAACAATTGTATGTAAAGTTATCTAAATGCAAACTTAGGATGAAGGAAGTTCAATTCCTAGGGCATCTCATATTGATAGAAGGCATCTCTATGGATCTTTGGGTGTTGGGTTTAAAACCTGAAGTCAAAGAGCTATAGTGGGGTAACACCACGAGCCATCCTAATGTCATCAGCCTCTCTCTGGACAATGAGCTCCAGTTATCTTTGGCGTTAGGCACCGTGTTGGGATCGTTGGTGCCATTTTGACAAAGAACATTGATGGGCGCTTGGGAGCCATCACGAGGCATTGCTTAGGATTTTAAAGTCAATGGCTCCAAGAGTTGTTGGCGTTGCGAAACTACTATTAGTTGTTATCCTGTTTTTGCTGTATACTTTAATTTTATTACTTTAATATTAATTATATCTTAATAATGACCAAAGCATAGATGAAAAATAAAGAGGTGTGAATATTGCACATGATGAAATGATTGTATGTGGTGAAATCTCTCTTTTGGTTGGTTGATTGTGTGATTTAGAGTAAGAGTTAGTGATTTCCAATGGTAGAGATGTTAATGCTTGAATAATGGAAGAAGTGTATTGATGCAAGAGTTTGAAGAAAGACAATTCTAACTTGAATAAGTATTGGACTCACATAAGAAAAATACTTAGAGGAAAAGTTGAAGGAGATGATGTGTAGATTTGACCTTTATGGTTAAATCTACATACAAGTGATTGACCCTTATATATTGGTATGAGATATAGTCATGAAATTTGAGAAAGATCTTAAAAAAAACAAGATGAGTATAACATGTAGATAATCTTAAATCTTAATCAATACATTGATCTTTCGAAAGTTGTATCTAATATGTGATAACTATGAAAGATTATGAAAATGTAATGAGACATTATTTGTGATGTTACTTGTTTTTATGAAATAAGGTATAAGTTAAAATTACTTTATGTATAAATTAATCTATCAAAAATCTGTAACATAACTTTATTTTATTTTTTTGTAATTTGCAAATGGAAGTTTGATATATATGGTTATTTATAAAAGAATGGTGGTATATCTTTGAAGCAATTGTGTTAATATTTTGTAAAATAAGTATTAAATAAAAAAGATATAAAATGTAATGAGGAATAATTGTTGAAAAGTGGTCAAAGAAAGAGTTGAGTGTTTATATTTTGTTTTATATAGGTGGATATTTGTAATTTGGTTGAGTTTGAATTGGTGAGTTTGTGTGTTATATTTTGGTTGAGGAGGAAGAAAGTGTTGCATATGACTTTCATCCAAAAACATAATCATTTTCACAAAGAAAGTAAACCATTACATCTATTCTGAAATTCACCCCACACCTCTTTAATTCCTGCCCCCACACTCCAAGCTTCTCCTCTTTTTTCTTTTCTTTATTATTTTACTAAATATCCTATTTAAGAACAAAAATATCAATTAATTAAACTAATGATGTATACCATAATTAGTTTAACAAACTGGATTATGTCTTTATACCACGTCTGCACTTAAGTAATAGACATCAATTAATTAATGGTGGCACTGTGATAATCTTAAGATTACTTATTATGTTATTCACTAATCTATACATTATACAAAAGTTTTTATTCCTCCTTTTTGACTAAATCATATATGTTTTCCATCATTTTCTTTTTGTTTATTTATTTTAATTTGGTTAAATAAAAGAAAATAACATTCCCCATATTCCACGTAATCAATTATTTGAGTAGTTACATAACTACACATTCTAATAATCAATGTTTAAACTTTAATCAAGTCTTTGACTTAGTTTGATTGTTGCAGTAATTCGTTGATTTATTCAGAGCACGAAGTTAAAGTTTAAATATGCCATCTTTCAACTTTCTCTCTCCCCGAGGCTATTGTGGACCCATTCACCACCTTTTCCTCTAAAAACATTCATTTTCAACAACAACAATTTAATAAAATTAAGACAAAATAAATTATATATAAAAACAACTTTTCATACTGTTTAATCGTATATTGATTTTATAAACAATTTTGAAATTTATATAATATGATTTCTGATTGAGTCGTTATAATTTTTTATATTAATAATATATTCTTATTAAATTCTAAAATTAATAAGACTCAACTGAAACCACATGCAGAATTTGTATAAAATAAAATTCTATCATGGTACATTTTTAAAAGGGCGTGTTTATTCTAAATACTAATTTATAAAAATATGTTGGAATATCATCCAAAAGCTAAATGTGATGATTACAACTATTAGGAATAATTATTGAGCTCTTTCAGAAAATTAGCATGCTAAAATAGAACTATTCAGAAACTTTAGAAAAAGGATATATTTACAGCAGGTGTCTTATCTTCTTCTTTTATGTATTCGACCGATCTTTTATGTGTGTGTAATCTGATTAATATTTTTTATAAAATGTAAATGTTAATAGTTGAAATTTGTTATATAATGATTATGTATATGGAATTCTTCATATTTTTTTGATACAATATCATCTAATAATTTAATGTTTTCATTTTTTTAAATATTATATATTCATTCGAATTAATCAATATACAAAATTTAAAACAAATTATAAGTCGTATGAAGTTTTGTATATAAAACCCAATGCATACAAAAAAAAAATTGTCTTTTTATAATTAAAATGGTAAAACTATAAAATCGACCATTGATTTTGCTTGACATGCTATAAATAGATTCTATTTTCATGGATGATAAAATTACATGGTATAATTTTTACTAAGTACCATGTTATTAATAATTTTATATAAAGATAAATTTTGTTGTCCAATCGTTAAATTATAAATTGTGATAATGTGTGCTAGATTTTATTAAAATTTAATAACAATAATAGTTAGATTATTTTTATTTAAGCATATTTTATTTATAAAAATGAAATATTAAATATGTTTGAATTAACAAACTTTTTTGTATATATGGTACATGTAAGATGAATATAATATTTAGTAAAAATTACATTGTTAATAATGATGTACAAAAAGGAATCTTTTCAATACAATTATTAAATTATAATTTTATATCCTCGCAATTATTTGTGCCAAATTTTACTAAAATTAAACCATAATAGCAATATTATAAATAATTCATGTTCTAGTCGATTTTAAAAATGACACCTTATACTTTGATTTTAGTTTTATAATTTTAAATATATACTCAATGTAATTTGAACTCTTAACCTAAATAGTTTTCGTAAAAATTATTTAAAAGATATGAGATGATTTAACATTTGTTATAACTTATACTAGTATAATTTATCTATCTATATTTTCTTGATTCAAACGTATAAAAGAATTAGAGATGTATAATTAGTATAAAAGAACACTTTTTATAACGAATTTTTATACGAGTTATCATAATCCATTTAGTATAAAAAGTGACACAATGTTGTAAATATTGTAAGATTTTTTATACTGATTTTAGCTTAAATTGGTATAAAAAGTGACACGGTGACAAAATTATAATAAATTAGAAAGGTTTTCTATATTGGTTATAATATAGAAAATGGCATAGTGACAAAACTGTAATTAATTACAAAGCTTTTCTATACTTGTTTGACCTATAATTAGTATAGAAAATTACTTTTTATATCTGTTAGTCATTATAACTGGTATAGAATGTTTAATTTTCTTCTTCCCAACTTTTGCACTTCACCTCATTCGCCTCTACACATAATGATTTCGCCTTCATTTTCACCTTTCTTTCTCCCTTATTGTGAGTTGTCTTCCAGTTGATCTCTTTTTTCCATATCATTATCGACTTCGAGCTCTCCTACTTCTATTTTGTTCATCGCACTATTGTTGCCCTCCTCCAACATCAAGAACGCCTAGCTATTGTTGTCATCGCATTCATCTACTCGCCCATAGGTCTTGTCACATTCTTGTCTCCTTCAACATCAAGAATATCTACGTTAAGAGGTGTTTGATCATTCTTCTCAACGACATTCACAAGGATGGTTAGGCATGGTGTGGTGTTGCGGTGTTGCCTTCGCATGATATGGTGTTGTGGTGTTTCCTTCGCCATCCACCTTCTCTATATTTTCTTCATTAAAAAAGGTTAACATATGAACCTAATTCTACATCGTTTGTGTGTTGATGTCTTTGTTTTATTATTTTAAATTTAAAAATGAATGAGTGATGTATGTTGGATTGATGCATAATAAATGTTAGAAAAAGAATGAGACAATTATAGGTAGTATTAAGAAGAGAGAATATGTGTGGTGAGAAGCCTAAGCAATGCACGAGTTGACCAACCTTAATGGTAGTGGGGTGATGGGTTTTGGTTTTTGGTGCAACGATGAAAAATAAGGATGAAGTTTTTTAGTATTGTGAAGTTTGGTTGGCAGTGAGAGAACAATGAAGTGAATTGTAGTTGGGAAAATTAAGGTGATGATGAAGTTGATTCTATGGGACAAAGCTCAACAATGAACATGGTTGATTCATGTTTGTTTAATGAAATCAACATCTTTATCTATTTAAATTCCTTTGAAAATACTACCACTTTCATGATGGTCACTTCTTAATAGGTTCAAGAATAGCACTACTTGTTACTGAAAATATCATTATTAATTTGTAGAATGACCAACATATATGAAACTGAAAAATTATTTGTGTTCAATATTTTCTTATTGAAGTGACACGATATTAAGATAAATGATACTTTGACGCAGACATATTTTTTACATTCATTTAACACTATCTTTTCTTACTTTTTAAATTTTTCTTTTATGAAAAAAATACAAAAATCCAATCTTCTATGACCATTTAACCCTTATAATATGTTTCAAATGAATATAAATGTGTGTCATCCTATCATTACTCCATTATTAATTTAGTGACGTAAGAATTTTTTTTTTATTTCTATTTTCAAATATTTAATATTTCTCAACCATTGTGAAGTACACAATAAAGATATTCATCTCTTGAAATCTTATGACTTTCAACTTCTTAGACACATAGTTAAAATATTTTGAATTTAGGTGTAAACAACCACATTCATTGATTACTAGTTTCTATGTGGTTTTGGAAGTAGGGTTGAGTTTACAGATTGGATTATGTGTTTGTTTGTTTCTTAATTCTACCTAAAAGTATAGGTGTTGGTTTATAAGCACAATAATAGATTAGAGTTTGATAAATTATTTATGCACAATAAATAAGTATGAGAATGGAGTAAATCAATTTCTTAAATTTACAAAAATGAATGTTCAAAATAATAATGGAATATTCTATTGCTCGTGTGTTATTTGTTTGAATGAGCAAAATATTACCCACTGTAGTTATTCAAGAACATGATTTTTGCGATTGATTCCTAAAGAGTTACACAAAGTGAACATGACATGGTGAATTAATAGACATGTCAAGTATAACTAAGTCTCAAGTAGAAGTAGAAGAAGTTAATTTAGAGATGGATAATCGGTTAGAGGACACAATATGTGATGTTGGACATGATTCCTTCCAATGTGCTCATGTCTATGACAACTTGTGCAGTGATGTAGAAAAATATTTGTATTCATAATGCACTAAGTATACTTGATTTTTTGCAGTGTTAAAATTGTTCAATGTGAAGGCAAAAAATGGGCGAACTAATAACAACTTCACAAAATTGCTTGAGTTGTTGAGTGGCATGCTTGAAGGTAACACATTGCCAACCATACACCATGAAACCATTACAACTTATATGATGAGGGTGGTGGTTGTACATATTCGAGATGTTATTGCTTGAGTCTCGATTCACACTCAAGAGGTTGAGATAGTGAGGCAAGCCCCTATAAGTTTTATGTTTTGACTAGTTAGATTAGCAAAAGTAATTGTAAAGGAGGTAAATTTGCATTAGTGTTTTAATTACACACTTTCTTTACTTTATTGGTATATATATATATACTAATCTTACTTAAGTTTTTAAATATGTATACCAAGTTGGAGCTTAATGGAAGAAAGATGTGAATGAATCACTACAATATCTGTCATAGTCTCCATATAGACAATTCTATAATTACTTGGTGGATTGGCCACGAAGATCTCCCTGAAACTTATAGAGTTAGAAATGTCTTCTGAAATCGCAAACATAACATCTCGCCTCCCTTGTTTTATATGTCAAAATGATATATTTGAAGTTCTCTTTGACACTGATATGTTATGTATATCAGTATAATAACTATGGTTGTTGTAAGTAAAAAATTTTACTTTTATCAAGTTAGAATATATCAATACATTATTCTAACACTGTTCATTTTCAATGTTTGAGGTATTTACATCATATATACATTAAGAGGAAGAACAGTCACATATATGAACTTATTGACTATGTTGTCATTTTAGGAGTTGAGAATAAAAGTGAAGAGCTGCAAAAGTACTTATTAGAGACCTTTCAAAAGGGAAAAAAAATCTACTTAGCACCTTATTTGCAATAGTAAGTATGTTTTTTTATAAATTAAATTATATTTATGTTAAACTTATTTGACACTAATATTGTTAGAATCCACAAGGGTCACAAGCAGTTACTAGTAATTTTTCCTCAAAGTCTCTTGTGATTCTCTTCTATTCATTACACAAGAAACCTAACACTTTGACAATTAAAAATATACTAATAGCGTAAGTTTTTTTAATAATTTATTTGTTGTGTACACATAATTTAATTTTACTAAGTTCCATACTATGCACACATTTCAATGTACATTTAATTTTTACAAAGTGATTGAGGCTTATTCAAGGTTAAGCGAACACTTATCACCTTTAAAAAAAACTTGCAGTTCATTACACCAACTGTAAGTGGTTAATCTTTTAGACTACTAAAATATAATTATAAAGTTTATGACATTTTATGAATTTAACTTTTAGTGCTCATGTCAATCAGAGAGCTTTAACTGCAGATATTATGTTATGAGGTAGATGTAGAAAATCATATTCATAAACGTTGCTGACTTATGGAATTTGGTATGTTAACACTTTATAACTAACATCTTAAGTATTTATTTCTATAACTTGGCTCAAACTCTTCATTGTGTAGATTTTTTATGACGCGTCTCCAATGGAGCAAGAAATCCTAAAGAAAGTTCGTGCATAATAAGCCTTGTTCCTTTTAAGTTTGTATAGAAGATGATGTTAGGTGTTTTATGACTTGTTTTGTATAAACTATAAATGCTTAGTCATTATTTGAACAATGGGGAAGTATTGCATTATTAGATTATTATATGTATATTTCGTCATTTTAAAATGTATTTTACGTAGATTTATGTATGATAAGTAACATGTACAACCTCTCATTAAAAAAAAATAAGACTTTTATATGATTAAAGTTTGAACTAATATAAAAAACGGCTTTTTATACTAATTACTACTCCAACTAATATAAAAAGTAATGTTTTTTAGATAAACTAGTGTTCTAAGTAAACTTTTTATTTTGATTAATAGTTCAACTGATATAAAAAGTCTGAATCATATATTAAAAATATTTTTCCATCAAATTTATAACAATTTCAAAATCAAGAATACTTTTTACATTACTGTTTTTATACAGATTTAATAACCAATATTAAAAAAACTTTTTTAACGAATGTAAAAAAGATATAAAAATTTATTTCATGAATAGAGAGGCATATAACTCAGTCCCTAAATGTATAATGATGCAAGGTGAATCAAGTGTCAAAGAAGTCAAACAATTATCTTTTCCACCAATGCTGACACACCTTTGTCTGCTCAATTTTCTACCAGGATTAGATTGAATACAACATCACAGCTTTTCTCCCCTACATAATCAAACATACGAAACTCTAATTCTATGTTTCCAACATCCTTTTCATCTGTTTTTTTTTTTTTTTTTTATATCGATGCCTTTTCTATCAGCAACAAAACAACGCCCCCAAATTGGAAACCCCAAAACAAAGTGAAATTAAAATCTTTCCTAAGATTGGAATTAAGGGGCTTAAATCATGCCATCGTAAGATTTACGTGTCATTCTTTAATGTGACTCATAAATAACATTCATCACAAAAGTTACTTTTCTATCATTGCAAACACTTACTCTTTCTTTCTTTTTCTTTTTTGTCTTCAGAAACCTTTTGCTTTTATTTATATCACCATTCTAAATTTTATTTTCACATTTATTATTACTTCTTCCTATCGAGAAAGAACCATTAGAGTAATAAATGAAACAATTTTTATAAACTAATGTAATTTTGACTTAATCCCAATTATCAATAAATAAAATGGAAACAGAAAAAGTATATAATTAATGGGGGAAACCTACCTTTAGTTATGAGTAAGCTTTCGGAGATTAATAGCACCTTATACATAAGCCACATACTATTTAAGTTTAACCTAAATTTTAATTATGTCATTTACTATATATTATCCATTCAATAAGTATAAAAAACAGAGAGACACAAGCTAATTAAAATTATTGCTTCAATAATTATGTATATTAATGAGGGTTTCTCATGCTATAAGCTAGCTTTTGGGATTAGTATGACCCCTAAATCATGTTCTAAGAAACCAAATTGAAAGTTTTTCTCCACAAGTTATTCTTAAAAAAAAAAAAAAGGTTACAATTTACTAATACACAAGTACCAAATTTAATTCATAAGTTACTCCGTGATTGTAGATTATATATATATATATATATATATATATATATATATATATATATATATATATATATATATATAATAGTTAGCCTCTATCTAGAACTTGATCTTATAAACAATATTCAATATGTTGAATTGTTTCATAGTATTCTGTTGACTAACCTCAAAGAATTGCTCTAGTCAAACAGTGTCGTACGTTAACTTAGCTATATAGATTAGCGCATAATTAATAATCCTTCATGATATCTATGTCGAAAGCAGGAAATATTGACTGAAAAATAGTCAAATACCTACAATTAATGCCGCAAACAATACTGTATATAAACATAAGATTTCTATGCTTTATATATAATTAAGAAAAAAAAAGTAGAGGAAAGTGGTGTTGAAAAAATAGTTAAATATGGTGGCTATATATTAGCATGTCTGTATTATCATATAGCTGCATTTGGTGAAACGAATTAAATCATTGAATCTGAAAGCTTTTCATAATCAGTGACAGCTAGTAGATTAGTTAATGATTCATTTGGTATAAAATGTTTGAATATTAATTTAAAGCTTTTAGAAAAAAAAATTTATTAGACATAACATGATTAATTAAACACTTCAATTAAGTAAAGTAAGGGCTTATTATTATCACCTTCTGAAAAAACAAAAAGAGAAAATGACACACTTCAATTTTGAATCAGGATTTCGCATGCTACTGAATGAAGACATCTTATCTTTTCCTTTCTGGGAATATCTTCTTTCAACCTCTTTTACAAGCTGTTGATTAAAATTCATTAAAAAAAATTACAAGTTTATCATTTTAATTAGCTATACATGTGAATATCCAGAGTGACATTTCAAAATATTCTTCATATAAAATTAAAATTAGATTACCAAAAAAGAATCTAAGATGTTAATGTATTTTACTTATTATTGGTTACATTTAAAACAGACACGATTAAAGATATTTTTGTTTAAAAAATAATAATTAATGCAAGAGAGTTCTAATCAAACTCTAATGAAAATTATATAAGGTTAATTAACCTTTAAATTGAGTGTTATAAAAAAAATGACAGGCATAGTTTGATAATAAGAGTAGAAAATGTGGTTGAAAGAATATGTTTATTTATGTTGAAAAAGTAGATTAAGAAAATGATTAATCTGACATGAGAGTGAGTTTAAGAAACTCTCCGTCCTTCTTCTGTAGTTCATTCATTCCCACTTTCTCCGACTCAAACACCAACAAAATTTCTCTCTCTTTCTCTCTCACTGAGCTGTGTGGTGTTTGTCTTTGCCTTTCTTTCTTTCTCAGCAAAAACAAAAACAAAAACAGAAAAAACTTGGCTCTGAAATTTGTACCAGACATTTTCTATATACTAAGAGACTTGGCAGCAAGTTCTATGCATGTTGGCTCTCTCCTTGCATTGACTTTCCTACTCTTCAAACTTCTAGGCTCCTATACAAAAGATAAATCCCCACCAAAAAGCTTCTTTTTCTTGATAACATAACCAAAACCAAAAGGGTTTTTCATCTCTCAACCACACACCCACATAAAATAGGAGACCAAAAACAACCAGGGTAGTGCCATATTTCCCTATGCAATGATTTGTGTGAAGAGCAAGAACCAAAAGATGAGCTTTCTTATCCTCTTTCTGCTTCTTCTTCTTCTGCTCTTACTCTTGAGGACCACCCCATGTCACGCAGCAGCAGGGAAAGCCAGATTTCAGAGATTCAAAGGTGCTTCTTCTGCTTCTGAGTTCAAACCCTTTAACTTCCCTGGTGCAGCAGACCTTCAAGGAAACGGTGCACACAAAGAGGGAGACCAAGTTTTTGGTGCAGACAAAAGGAAAGTGTACACAGGTCCTAATCCTCTACACAACAGATAAGTTACCTGAAGAGACATCCTCAATGTTTCCAGTCGTCAAATCCTATTTCTTAATTTTGTCTTCCTCTTTTTTTCTTTCTTAATATTATTACTACATTTTCAAAGCATTTTTTGTGCTTTATAAGTGTTTTTCCTTTTCCCCTCGGTAAGTTCACAGATGTATATGAAAATTCTTAGGTTTGAGATTATATTGTTCATGATAAGAGAACATATAGTTAAAACTATTTTTGAAGAGAAATGGTATATATGATGATGAAGATGATGGTGATGATGTTGTTGATGATGATGATATGTTTTCAGATATATGAAAACTATTATTTTTATTTTTTTTTTTGTGCTTGTTGTTGGTGCGATGGAGCGAATATTGGTTAGGTAAGGTAAGGTAATGCCATGATGATGGATGTGTTTGTTTGCATGCTTCCAGGATTCTTACAGACATCATCAGGTTTTCTCTATTTAGCTAAGTTCTTGCTGGCTCACAGAAGAAAGTGTGTATGGCTAGCCCGCATGTAAAATCACCATAATAATACATTATTCAGTAATGAATATTGTGATATAGCTTTATGTACGTACATTTATTACATTGCAATGAAACCCCTTTTTTGTTTTTTGCTTAAAAGGATTTCTGTTTTACAACTACTCATCAGTTTATATGTTCATCTTATGTGAAAAATGCAACCTTCTTTTAACCATTGTTCATGAGTTCAACTATTTTAAACTTGACCCTCTTTGCTAAAATGCCCATTTCCTTGCGTTTTTTTGTCTTCACTGGGTAAAATTAATTTAATGAGCATTTCTCTTAATTCTGCATTAGCAGAATGTGTATAGTTCTAGAGCTGGTTTGGTACGTAGCACACCACCATAAAGTTCATCTGCAGATAAAAATTAAACCTTAATTTCACAAATTCTCTCAGGTTTATTGCAATGTAGACATGTATTATTGGGGCCCAAAAATTAGTCAACATATAATTTCATCGATAAAGTTAAAAAATTAAAGGTGTTCTGTAACAGTGATTCTTGTGATGAGATGAATTCTGAGCCATGGATCTGCATAAAATTTTTCAACCTACAATAACACTTTTAATCATGAAGCTGAGCAAGAATCAAATGTCCATAGCCGTCCAGTCATCTTAATTTCTCTTTGGTGATTATGATTCAGGTCCCACCTTAGTTTCGTTTTTTTATTCTGCCTATGCCAGCCTTATATCCACTTACTGAAAGAAAGAAAAAAACATAAATAAACAACTTATGTCAATGTTTACTGCTCTGCCAGTCCTTAATTTTTAGTTGGTTACCGTTGAACCAAATTTCAGTAATGTTTAAAACATTTTCAGAATCTAACATAAACCAGTAGTCAAAGGAGGGACAAGAATTAATTGCAGTTTATACCGTTTGGAATTGGAAGAAAATATAGTGTAATTGTGATAGGTTTACATTTTAAGGACACCCTTCCAGCCATATTGCAGAGGATACAATAATTTTATTGGGTACAGAGCATGCAATTATTTTGAGAGCAGATATTTTGTCCTTCATCATTCAAACTGGTTTTGTGCAGTGTGAACAATTTCTGTTTGGCTGCAATTGCATCAGAATTATGGAGATTCCACAAACAGCCAAATTCGACATTTAATGAAATCATGGTCAATTTCCAGCACCAGCTGTTGAGACAGTAATTATTTTAATCTACTCCATCACCCCCTCATTTACTACCCCTTTCCAAATCAATCTTTCTAAAAATGTAGTGAACATTTTTTTCAAAATTTTAAATGTATTTTATGTTTATTAATATTTTAAAAATGTTAGAAAGTTAATAGATGATAATATCTCTGGTTAAAACTGATACATCAATGAACAATTGGGACATTTAAACTTAGGCTAAGAATTTGAAATGTTGAGAAAAGATAAGAATTTGGTTACATAGGACCTGCATATGAAGATGCATGGGACAAGAGAAAGATTTGAAATGTTGAGAAAAGATAAGAATTTGGTTAACCGTTGCTAATGAGTGGTGTGGTTGAAAAAGAAAGAGAAAAGAAAAAGAAATGTGAAGAAAGCAATATCATAAGAGGAGCTCACGAGCATGTCAAGTCATTTTCCGGGCAACAGAATGTCACAGTAAGCATAAATGCACAAGACAAGGGTGGCATTTAAAGTAAGGTTTCACGTTAAGAGAGACTCATTTGAGTATCTTTAATGAAATGAAGCAGAAAAGAGATTTTCCATTTCATTTGAATCTAGAGTTGAATTTCAGTCTCATTTGTTTCAGGAGAATTAGGAGACACAAGAACAAAGATTTTTGCAATGCAATGCCCCAGAGGAAAAGAGAGAAGGGTCCAGCTCTATATCACAAAAATAGCAATGAGATCTTAAATTTCTCCTTATGGCATTTGCATGATGGATTTGTAGCTGGGGACAGGAAAGTACTTGGATGCACATTATGCAGAAGAAATTTATTCCTTACAAGCTGCATTCAACTTAATTTCTGATATCATGGTTTAATGAATTCAATGGTATTCACCTGATGCTGAAATTAAAGTTAACAAAAAAACAATTTCATTCAGATAAGCCTCTATTTTTCCTAAGATTGGATCCCCCTCAGTTCTGACCATTTAAAAAGAAATAGTACAAACAGTTTCATACTGACATGCTGTTCATTCGCTATTACATTATAATAATGCTATTTTGTCTAAAACAGAGAATAATTTTAATCATGTGAGTTTGGGATAGATTTTTCAAGAGAAAAGATTGCCTATAAGTGTTTATACACTGCGTTCAACCTTTTAAAACTTGTTTCTAGTTTTGAAGACATATTTGTAAGATTATTACGATGTAAATTCAACCTTTTTTTTCATTAATAAACAAATTGTATGATTTTATAGTTAAAGATTAGCATATAAATTGGTTAATAAAATGCAGTAAACCATAAAATAACATTAAAAAAATATAGTTAATTACATTTGTTAGCTATTAATTATAAATAAATAATATTATAATAAACAATTTTACCCGATTTATTTTGATTTTTAAATTTGTATTGAATGATGTAACATATCTGTCTATCAATACACACACATATAAATATATATTTCAGATTATTTTATCATGAAATGCTATTAGAGTTCACTTTATCAAATTTAATCCTCTCATTCTTTTAAAACAGCTTTTGACATGTAATATAAACCAAATACTAAGGCATAATTTTGGTTTTTCTTAATTTTTTTATTATTTTGATTATTTCTTTTTTTTTACTTCATGTTTTGGTTTTCATACTTAAAAAAAACATAATTTTAATCTGAGCATCAATATTATATATATATATATATATATATATATATATTTGGTTCAGTTAAACCTATATTTAAAATTGAAATTTTTACTAAAATTACTATTTTTCTTAACACGTAAAAAGTAAAATCACAAAAGAATAGGGGAATGAAATGAGATACTAGAAATTGAAAAGGGAAGAAATATGTATTTTAGGCAAAGTTGATTTGCTTTTCCTGTGAGCTCTTTCATTTAATTCTATGAAACCCTAAAAAAATTAAAGAATTTTGGTAGAGTTGTTGAGAAATTTGTTTCCCCTCATTCTCTCCTCCTTTCCTTGTTCAAAGTCATTAAAAGAAGAAGAAGTACCATAGCAATTCTCTTTTTGTAGTTGGATTCGGTATTTGGTTGAGCAGATAATTTTTCACCATGTACTATATCTGTGTTAGTGAGGGTGAGGTGTAAGCTGGTCAAACATACTAAGGAGACAAAGTCCTCAGTGCATTAAAGGTGGTTTTAATGAAAGAGCATAGATTGAATTGAAGTTAATGTAAAAGTGCAATAATAAGTGCCTGACTTATGTCATCAACAACTCTCAACTACTAATAATTTTTCAGCTGTCACAATACAGAGATCCTTTGTTTGGGAGAAAATCAAGGGAGGAAGCAGACAACACAGAACATCTCTCTTAAATGGATATTACTCTGTGTCAGTTGTAAAAGGATTGCTTAAAAGCAGGGTGAGGGCTAAGATTTTTTGGGACAGACATGGGATATGGGATATTCAGCTTTCTAGTTTGTTACTTACTAATTTAGTACTTTACTTGTGAGAGTAGCTACTCCTGTTAATGAGATTCTTTATGTGCACCAGAAGTAAAGTGTACAGATGACATCAATATATCTTTTGCAAAAACACAATATACACAATAGTAAAAGCAGATGCACAGAAAGGAAGAAACAATTTACTTAGTGTCACAGTAACACAGGATACTGATAATTCTTTGCTTCCACATGCCATCACCAACAGCCAAAATTTGGAACATGCACTTGATGTAGTCTCATGTGGTGAATTGGATAGTATGAAGTTCACTTCAACTCATTATAAGATATCAAACATTTCAATATGTTTTGCATATCTGCACCAAATATGAAATCCATACCAATAATTTTGGATAAGTACAGGAGTAATATCCAAAACTTATGAAAAAGATTGTGAAAAATCAATGTAGCGAGACACCAACGTGTATAGTGCAGAAGCATGGAAGCACTGTCTAAAGATAATTTCAAAAGAGACAGTATAATCCCTATTTATAAGTGAAAAAAAAAAAAGTAATTTATGATTTTTGTTTTAGTAATGTCCAAAAAGAACGATCTTTCTTAATTTGTATTTACAAAATTACATTTTATACAGATATGTATCTGCATGTATCATGTTCAATATATTTTGATCACAATCTTATCACTATGCATTGTATCTGTAATACAAACATGTATCTGCATGTATCATGTTCAATATTTTTTTATCACAATCTTATCACTGTGCATTGTATCTGTGCATCACGGATAAGTGCCACCTAAGCTCATTAGAAGCTTCCAAATCAAGGATGCAAGAAAATAAAATTAGGATGACAGACCTTGGAAGGAATTCCAAAAAGAATTGCAAGAAAAAAAAATGTCCAACCAGAAGAAGAAATACTGATTTCAACTACTTTATTGGGAAAAATGTGTGAAAGATGACAATTGCTGAACTTGGACATTCTATGCATTTTATTATTTGCTATGTTCAACATGTGATGTCTCTCTCAACAATCAAAGCGACTCAACGGGCTCAGAACACAAGCAAAAGTGAACAGCATTTCATTTACATTTGTGTTTTGCTGGCTCTCTCTTTCTAATGGCAGGGCCCACTGGACAGGAAACACCAACATAATGCATACGCAACAGTGGGCAAACAATGTACCTATCATGCAGGTGCATGACTAGCTTTAGTTACTCATAGTTTGGAGGCATGACTAGTAACTTTACTCAAAGCAGTAGCTGCTTTGGAACCAGATGCACGTCCTAAATGTTTGCAAATGAAATCCCCAGCTAGCATAAGCCTTCCAAGGTCCACATTTGTTTTCACTCCAAGTCCATTCAGCATGTAAACGACATCCTCAGTGGCTACATTCCCAGTTGCACCCTTGGCATATGGACAACCTCCAAGACCAGCAACAGATGAATCCACTGTGCTGATACCCATCTGTAAAATAAATGACCAGACCAGATTTAACCAATTAGGTGTTGGTTTGGAAGATACACAGAAGTTGTGAATCTACAGTTACGCTTCTTTCTGCCAGGCTGTAATAAGATATTTGTACATGCGTGCATCTCCATGTTTAAGCATGAACAGTCATTTCTTAGGCTGCAAAAACAAACAGTATCTTGCTTGGCTGAAGAAAGGACCAGGGTTTTATCATGGTTGTTAATCCAATTTATTCAACTGAGAGTGAACATGACAAATTTTTATAACAAGGGACATGAGTGCAGTTCAGGTTAACCATCTTTTTAGAGGAGCTAAACCAAAAATTGTCCAAGTTGCTGATTTTGCTGTGGTGATTTGGGAGGGTCAAATTTAAAGACCTAAAAATCCTACAGACTGTTCCACTAACATGCCAGCATCCCAACATGTAGCTCACCTGAAGTGAAATTAAAATATTTGAAAGTGCCTGACCGTAAGTATCGTGAAAATGGACAGCAACCATGTCAGTTGGAACAACGTCAAGTACAGCTTCAAGCATCGGAACTACAGTACCTGTAAGGAAGAGTAAAACTAAGTCAAATTCAAAAAATATTACAATACGCAAGAACTAATTCAAGACTGCTTTGGTGTGTATTGCTAAACTCTAGAAAGAGAAAAACATTAAGCTAAAACCGTGTGTTTCCGAGACAACATAGGTGCTTTATGTATATTGAGAGAAAGGAATCAATAGAATAGATAAAAGAGATTTAATATCCTCTAATAACAAAAATGATACGGCAATAAATAAAAATGTTCCTAATAATCATATATAATCTAGATATCTCTGGTTATACAGGATCAACTCCATATTTCTATAACTAAAACATCTATGTTTTGACAAAAGACAAGCAGTTAATCATCTTGATGCGTTGTTTATTTATAACTACAACAAATAGGAAACTTCCCTGCACCATTAACTTCTAGAGATAATGGTTTTTCTAGAGATTTAACTAAGATAATTGATTGGCCCTTGAAGAGAAAAATGTCCTTTTTCTCACATCAAAGATCCCAATCTCCCTAGATATCTTATTATATCAATTAAAAAATACCACATTTCAATAAATTCCTCCTCGAGACTAATAAGAAAAAAGGAAACTATTTCCAGAAAATATCTACAGCGACTTCATGGAACTATAAAACTTTTTAATTATGAGGATCATCTATGTGCAATCCATCATCTAAACAGTTGAGACAACATAAAAATATAAGAGTCAAGTCAGATAAAAAAGATCCATGGCTTTTTAACAAGTCAGATAGATACACCAGCCAGCACTGAAACCAAAGCTAAATTTGCTACACAACATAAGAGACAGCAACGAAAGAGACATTACCAGGTGTGCCAACACCAATTGTATCACCCAGCGAAATCTCTGCGCAACCCATCTCATACAGTGATTTTGCCACATATGCTACTTTCTCTGGGGCAATACTTCCTTCCAGGGGACATCCCACAACACATGATATATATCTGAAATACACATTGGGTCGCATGACTGATGATAAAATTTAATAAAACGAATGTTAATTTTAACTTGAAGTTTAAGATGAAACTGTTTCAAGATTATTCAAATCATTTAAAGGAAAAAATTAGTAGATTCTAAGGCCAAGTAGGAGTCCAGGACACATTCTACTAACAGCAAAAACCATTTCTGTATAATCTAAATCCTCTGTCAAGTTCAATATGGAGATATTATGGGACAACAATCTGATGGTGAGAATACCACCAAATAGTGTCATCAACAAAACAAATCAGCATGTATTTCAATTTCAAATAAAATAGAAATCAAAACCTATTATTTTATCTGATGCCACTAAATCAAGTAAACCCTACAGCTAAATGAATCTGTCAACATGGCAGTAGTTTTTCAGCCCAAGAATTATTTTTCCCCCTAACAAATGTAAATTACCAAGCCATTAGGGAGCCATATCAATCCAGTTCAAAGTGGAAACATTTGAAATAAAAGAAATTGACTATATATTTCAAAGATCCTTTCTGCTTAAACTATAAGAAAATATATACATGTGAAGTTTCAGAAAATGCAAAAACTTATCCATTGTTTACAGTACAGATTGAGAAGTATCAATTGAAAAGTATACCCGCGAACTGGGATCGAGAGACTTCCAGCAGCTGAAGCAATATCACGACAACGGGCAAGATTATCTTCAATGCCACAATTTAGATTTGCTTTTGAGAATGATTCAGAAGCTGCAGGAAAAACAGCCACTTCTTTAGCTCCAGCAGCAACAGCTGCCTCAAAACCCTGGATGAGAGGGGTTCAGATAACCATGTCCATCCACGAATTCTTTAAGTTTTATATTTTACCACACAATATAACTCTTACTTTAATGTTGGGAGTCAAGACAGGAAACCTAGCACCTTCAACGTTTTGAATTGCTGCCAACACATCCTTTGCATCTGCCAACTGAATTCGATTAAAAAATTTGAGAAATTAGTTGTTCAGGAGATCCCATTATTCATTAAATATTTAAAAAAAATGTTTAATCGAAAAAATTTGAAAGCACGACAAATATCATAACTTACACTTCAACCTTCAGCCACTGACCATGTGAAGAATTGAAATGGGGGATAAGTTATCAAAATGAAAATCAAATAATCAATTGCCACACTAATTTTTGAATTGAAAATCATAAATTTTATACAACCAAGGCAATCAAAGACACAATGAAAAATTGCAGAAACACAGTGAATTGTGAACCACAGATATTAGGACCAAGACAGTAAAAAACACAATGAGCCAATACACAATTTGTCTGGAAAATCTCAATAGAGCCATACATCTCAAAAAACAAATAATAACTCACAACTAAGTCACAGTTTATCTCGAAGCTAAGAGATAAAAATACCATACCAAAAATAGCCAAATGAAATCATTAGTCACAAAGCATTGTGTTTTCCAAGTGAGGTGTGTGTGTGTGTGTGTATATATATATATATATATATATATATATATATATATATAGAGAGAGAGAGAGAGAGAGAGAGAGTTCATGCCATCATCTAGCACCAATTTTGTTTTTATTTTTTAAATGAGGCAAGCAATCCAAATAGTCCAAATCATGTCTCCCTATCTACAAGTGTCCATTTTCCTTATCAATGAACCAGCAAATCAATTGCTTATTGTATCTAAAAGGTAATTATTACTCACATGCTTAGAGACGTTGAAAAAATAGTGCTCAAAAATGAACTTTTAGCTGACATCAACTCAAAAAAAAAAAGACATTTTAATTGCAATATCATTCATTAACAAATACCCAGTAGATGGACATCACTAATTGACAAAGGAGAGACACATTTTCCCCTACTTTATATTCATATATTAAAAAATATACAACTGCCCTCCCTAATTTGATATAAGCTACTAACTCAGGACCATCGTGATCGCCCATTTCAAACAAACTGTTGAATGGTTTCACAACAATTTTAAAGATGAGGTACATTTATACAAAGAATGATGACACCAAGTCATATATCAAGCAACGAAAAGGCTTAACCATTATTCATTATAACCCAGAAACAAAAAATACCAGAGCAATGTAGAAAGATTAATTAGAGACCTCTGGATATATTAAATTGACAAATAACAGATTGATGTAATACACATAATGTAAATATCGTTAAAAAAAGTCCCTAAAACAAAAAAGTAAAGATGAGAAATATTAAAGATTATATGACAATATTAAGGGGAACATTACAAATGATTGTTTCTATAATAGATTCTCTCACCTGGGGTACCCATTTTGGTGAGACAAAACTTGTTGCCTCAACAACAGACAACCCAGAAGAAACCAGTAGTTGTATTAACTCAACTTTTATATTAGTAGGAATAATAGCCTTCTCGTTTTGCAATCCATCCCTTGCACCAACCTCCACTATCTTTACATGGTATGGAATAGTTTTAAGAAGCTGAAGCATTGTAGTGTCAGTCATATACTCTCCAACAACAAGACAATCATAACAATAAAATAACGTTTAAGAACAAAGGAAATGCTTAACTAGATATAACTACCAAAACATCATATTACTCAATGTTTATGAAATCAAAATTTCAAATAACGGACTTGCACTTTTCATGAAAAAGAAAATATAGGTTCAATATGACAGCTATAATTATGTATTAAGGTAAGTATGTGCTATCTTCCTTGTTTAACAACATATTTAAGTTAAAATACATAACAAAAAGGAAAAATAGTATACTTAAGATCAACTGCACCTTACTTGAGAACCCCTTTGTACATATATCATTGTGATCAGATGCAAAATGACGATTTACCACATAGCCATGACTACAGTAATGTGGCCTTGAAGTCCAGTTGAGGCATTGAGATAAATCTTTTATATGGTATTTGCCAAATTCATTCCTAACTTCTCTTGTGTTTGTGATTTCCCTGGTGCATTCAAAATTGGGAAAGTAAAGAACATTGTCTAAAGTAATGACCATTATTTCCTTAAAAAATTAATAAACTAACATGATCAAATCAGCAAGGAGTAAAACCAAACAATACATAACAATATTATAGACTTTCTGCAGTGTGTACACACATATTTTACACCTGTCCCGAACATAAATAATTTATCAACATTAACACTTCCTTCTGCAGTATATATTTTATTAGACCTTTATCATCCCCAAACATGATTCATGAATAAAGCTACAACTTGTCATCATCTACCCATCAATTTCTGTTACCCAGTGACCAAACACGACACATATATCAATATTCATAACACTCACAATCCACAAACATGCAGAAGAACATGATGATCTCAATTCACATATACAGTTCTGTTAGGACACGATCTCTTATTACAAAGGTCTATTAAAGAAGAAACAAGGAAAAAGGAAACTACAGCTGTTTGTTTTAATTAAAACAGCTGTAAAATCTGTTAGTAGTTATAGTTAGGGGTTGAAGGAAGGTTATGTATAAATGTTTTTGCTGGACCCTCGAAGTGCCAGTGGATGTATTGTGACCATTTGGTGCAATTGAAAGAAATATACAGAACTTTCATTTTTTTCCATTTGAGAATTCCTTTTGTAAGAGTTTCTGATCCAGTCCTATCAACTAGTATCAAAGCTCGATTTGGGCTCCTGAGTTATTACATATGGTGACTACAAGAGTGATGGAATCAAGAATGGAGGCTTTGGAGAAAACCTTAGTCACTGGATTGCAGCTACTGGAAGGTTTTGAAGAAAGATTGCATGCAAGATTATCCCAAAGGTATGCAGATTTGGAAGCCAGATTCTTACAAGATTCTGGCATAGCTCGGTTGGAGAGGCTTGTGGAAAGATCTGTGCAAGAGGGAGGTGCGAAGAATGCAAGAGCAGCAAATTCTGGGAATTAGAGAGCAATTGATCAATGTACCCAAGAAGACTACACGGAGACAGCATTCTTGGGAAACAAGAATTCTGATAAAAGGATGCAGCTGGGTATTCCTGTTTTTGAGGGAGAGAATGCTCTGGATTGGATAGGAAAAGTTTAGCATTATTTTCGGCTGAGAAGGGTACAAGAACAGGAAAAAATGGAAGTTATAATGGTGGGAAACGTGCAACCCAAACCAGTCTTGGGTTCGTTTCAAGAACGCACTTATCCAGAGGTTTCAACCAATCTTGATGGGAGATCCTTTTGAGTCGTTGCGGGCTCTTAACCAGGAAAAATTCGTGAGTGAATTCATCACTCAATTTGAAAGATTTGCTGGAGTTATTAAGGGATTGGATGAACAGTATTTGAAAAAGATTTTTTAGAATGGGTTGGGGGAGGAGATTAGAGCACAATTGAAATTGTATAAAACAATAAATCTTTCGGAAATAATGAAAAAAACTCACGCTATTAAAAGAGGAACAAAGGAATTGACAACGGAACCTCCAAGATCAATGGCAGCAGCTGATGCAGCACTACCCGGATCATCGGTGGAAGCAAATACTTTTTCTCAATTTGTTACCAGAAAGAACAGTAACGAGGAAAAGGCTAATAGCAATGGCCACAGAAGAGACAACTTTAAAAAGGTTGACACAATCACAACTTCAAGAAAGGATCAGAAAAGGAGAATGTTTTCGCTGTGAAGAAAAATATAGTGTGAATCATGTTTGCAAGAACAAACAAGTCCATGCCATGATGTTAATAGAAGGGCATGAGGAAGAAGAAGAGCACAAAAATGGATGAAGTTTCTGTAGTTGGTGAACTTTTCCCAATTCCACCTTGAGGACAAGGTGAATCTTGATGGACCGGGTACTGTTAGGAGACCACTTCTTATTACAAAGGTCTATTAAAGA
Organism: Vigna radiata var. radiata; assembly: GCF_000741045.1. Lineage (NCBI taxonomy): Eukaryota > Viridiplantae > Streptophyta > Magnoliopsida > Fabales > Fabaceae > Vigna > Vigna radiata. The sequence continues at coordinate 220,073 of NW_014543262.1, read as the reverse complement.
AGAAACAAGTAAAAAAGAAAATACAGCTGTAAAAATCTGTTAGTAGTTATCGTTGTGGGTTGATGGGAGATTATGTATAAATAGGTGTTTTCGGAATGGGGAAAGGGGATAGAACTAGTTTTGTTGTGGGAGGTTGCCGGACCCTCGAAGTGTCAGTCGATGTATTGTGAACATTTGGTTCAATCAAAAGAAATATAGAGAACTTTCATTTTTTTCCATTTGAGAACTCCTTTTGTAAGAGTTTCTGATCCTGTTTTTATCAAGTTCATACTCTAATCCAAGCGAAAAAGCACAAAAATAACCAACCTATCCTAATTCTAGCCAAAATGTCTTCAAATTACAATGAGTTTCTATAGACTGAGATGGGCTAAAATTTCCTGAGGGGCTTCTGAGCTTGCTTGCATTCACCATCCAAACAATATTCAAGTCGAACACAATAAGAATTCAATTAAACAGAAAACAATAATCAAAAAATGGTTTCCCTTTCAACACTAACACAATAAACCCAGAAAGAGCAATCTTACTCCGATTCAAGAAAACCCGAAATCCGAGCAATTATATCAAGACCCAAAATTTGAACCTTACTGTGAGAGGATCGTTCGTGAAACAATTTCCGCATACATGATAGAGAATATAAACAACTGGGTTACCAGGAAAATTACCGAACATGAAGAGATTCATGACCAGAAGAGGGAAATGTGTGAGAAGCTGAAGAAGGTGAAGAGGCAAGTTTCAGAGGAGAATTGAAGAATGGACGACCCCTTTGCAGGATCTTATGCATAGCCATGGAAAAATAAAGACTTGCAGATGCTTAGAGGAAGGAAGTTGGCTATGAGAAAATTGTTGGATTATTGCAAAAGGAAACTAAACATTAACAACTTAGAACTTGTACTTGGATAAGATAAGGACAAACATTATAATAATCACTTTCCAATCTTTGGTGTATTTTTATTTACATTTATTAAACTTATTTATGCCTAGGCACAAACTAATAAATTTTCCCAACACATTATAATAAAATAAAGCTTTTAATATTCGAGTGAATTTTGTCTGTAATAACAAAAAATAATAAAATTATTTACTATTATAATTATAAAAATAAATATAAATAATTTTATAATTTTATTATACGATTTAAATGAAATGTACATTCATAGAAAGAAAACTAAAAATTATGATTGAATAAACAATTCAATCTTGCTTTATGTTTCCTTATCCAAATACTTATCTCGGCATACTGGTCACATCTTGATTTCTACATTGCATTCAACATAAACTGTAACTTTCAATATAACTCATCTACTAGTTTATATTTTTATAATTATTGTAACGTGTTATAAAAGACTAATTAATTAAAATTATTAAAAAAATATGATAATATATATATATATATATATATAGAAATAAAAGAGAGAGAATAGAAAAAGTGGAAACAGGAAGTATATGCAGATCATTTTTGTTTTCTTCCTTTCACAATTGATCATTACTTTTCTTTCTATTCTCAAAATCATATTGTACATGATGAAATTGAGAAGTTAAAGAGTATTTTGGATTGATTGGATTTCAAAATAGATAAGTTGAATTTTTATACTTTTTTTAATCAATCTCTTTTTCATCTTACAATCTTCTTCGTTGTATTGTATTTTTTTACTTTCTAGATGATATTATATCTATCTGCAATCTTAGAATCACATTAATTTTGTTTAGGTCCTATTGTATGTAGAAAGAGCAAATCAAAAGAGGAAAAATTGTGTAGATGGTAACATGTTTTATGAAACCACATTAAGATAAAAGAAGTTTATCATTTAAGTTCTTTTTGTTTTTTTGGTATTAATGTTAAATTGAAGAAAATGGAAAATGTAGGGAAAGAGCAATTGCAATGTATTTTTGAGGTTTTATGCACTGTGTTAAAATTTTAGGTGTAGAAGAATTTTATTTGTTGAGGTGTTGCGTGGTAAATAAAAATTTTAAAATTTGTTGGTTTGTATAATTTTGTTTTGAAGAGTTTTAATAAAGATTGTGTTTTATAAATTACTATGTAGTTCTTTTTACATTTCACAATTTGAGATGGTAATTGTATTAAGTTATGCTTCTTAATGTAGGAATGTTTGTAAAAATTGTGTGAGATCATTAATCAAAATAGTTATTTCTAAGGAGAAATAATAATTTAAGGTGAGACAAAGTGTATTGAATGGGACTTGTTATGTGAGATTATCTTGTCTCTATTAGTGTCAACTCACATGGAGAAAGACAACTGGTGGTGAGATTAGAAGGAGTTTTCACATGACAAACAATATGATATGAAAGAGGATCACACATAAAGAACTAGTAAAGTTAACCTTGTCATGACTTGATGAAGAATATTGGTTTTTGATATGGTTATAGCGAGAATAAAGTGGTAGTAAGTATCACAGGTGTAGTGTCTCACAAGTTTATTCAATACACTATTCTTCAGAAAAACAATATTTATATATATGTTGTTTAAGTCATTTAGGTTAAGATTTGAATGAGTTAGTTGGATAAAGTTGTGGGGATTAATGCTGATAGTTGATTTTGATGAATGTGAACTATTTTGTGCTTTTAGTTGGTTTTATTGAAAATGTTCATTGAATGAAATAACTTAGAATTTTTTTATGCTTTAACGATTATAATGTGATGATTGAATTAGAATAAAAATATATCAAGATTTATTTTCATAAAAATTGTATGTTTAATATTTATTGTAGTAGTAATAAAGAAAAACTAAAAAAGTTTAAGCTAAGAATTGATTTTATATTTGAAATATGTTTTAATAATGTTTATAATAATAAGTTATTATTACTTTTATATTGAATTTCTTCTTTTAAATATATTAGCTTCACTTACTTGAATGTAAATTCTTAAAACAAACCATTGTATACACAATTTTTCCTCTTTAATTTTCTCTTTCTACATGCACATAGGTTCAAACAAAATCAAAGATTGATTTTAAGATTACAAATGAATAAAATACCATCTAAAATAGATAATAAACTGAAAGAAGGTTCTTCAAGGTAAAAAATGATAGAAATTAAACTTATTTTATTAAAATTCAATTAGGCCTAAATATTCCTTAACTCATCAATTTTACCATGGTGTAATTTGATTTTGAAATAGAAGAAAAAATGATTTTAAGATTACAAATAAATAAAATATTATCTTCAATGTAAACAAATAGAATATAATCCAAAAGAAAAAAAAAATACATGCAAAGCGAAACGGATTGATTTAAAGAAAATGGGTGAATATTGAATTTACTTTATTTTAAAATCTAATTTATCTTAAATGTTTCTTAATCTCTTAATTTTACGATGATGTAATTGTTGAGAATTCAAATGTGAGTCTAAGTTTCTTAATATAAAGATAAAGACTTATTAACTCATTCTTTAAGATTTTGAATAGATAATGATATAAATCCTTTATATAATTGGACTCAGACGTTATTGTTGTTTCTGTAATCTAAAGATAACATTCCATAGAAAAAACTGGAATGAATTGTGAAAGAGAGAAAATATTATATCAATAACTTTTTTTTCATTTTCACTTTTTTTTCTATTATGTCTCTTTAATTGTATATATATTGTTAAATTCATTTATTAATTTTAATTAATTAGTTTTTTTTATCAACTATAAACTAAACAAGTGATTTGTTGTTTTTAAAACTGCGATTCTTTTGATGAGCAAAAGGTGGAATGAAGGAAGTTATTAAAGTAGCATTAGCAATAGAATTGGTAGAATTTGCAGTGGACAAGGACCCAACACAACAAAAAGCAAGACCCTCTGTGGCCTTCTTCGTTCATACATACGTATATTGCTTTCACATTCCGCAATCAACCAACGTTTCAGACAAAATCTCAGAATGCCTTAAATTTCGGCTTTAATCGAAAATATACAAATCTCTTACTTTACTACTATCAATCAATGCTTCGTTGCTTCTACCCATAACCCTAATACGTCACACTCATGCGTCAATTAATAATTATTATTTTCACTTTATATATATATATCCTTCAACAAAATATTAAATTCTAACATTTATCACATCAGAAATAATTATTTAACTTTTTCATAAGAAACTTTATAAAAAAAAATTAATCTATTATCAACTTTAAGGGTGTGTTTACTTGAGGGTGACAAGAGGTGATTGGGTGGATTTGAGGGTAATTTCTTTTACTGTTTATTTGAGTGAATTTGAAAGTAAACGAGAGTGAATTTTGAAATAAAATTTGTGAGAACTGGTGTAGGATTTAGTTTATATGACAGATTAAAAAAATTTACTTCAAAATTCACTTTCATTTACCTCCAAATTCACTCAAATAAACAACAAAAAATATTATCCTCAAATCCACTCAATCATTCTCCCTCAATCACCTCCTGTCACCCTCAAGTGAACACACCCTAAATCTATTCCACAAAATCGATTTGTGATATGAAATTTGCATCTATTTATATATTATGAATTGATGACGATATGTTAAAGGTAAATAATATATCTAACAAACAACAAATATCATTAATATAGACTTTAACAATGATTCTGATATCATAATAAAAATAAATTTTAAATCTAACTTAATTATACAAAATAAACTTGTAAAATTAGATAACGTTTACACCTATTTATTATATACTATAAATTAACTTTATCTCCCATGTTCTTAACCTACTGTATTATAAATTACTTATTATTACAAATATCATAATCGAAAGACAAGCTAGAAATATCTTCTGACATTCTCATTTATTCCATTCCATTTTAAAGGCAATCAAAAATATTCTTACCTTTTCCTTAATAATATTATTACGATGATGATTATCAGATGGTGGAAGTTAATTCTCATAAAAGAAATGATTTTGGGTGGTGAATGTTTGAATCCACAGTGATTTAAAAGTTTTCCACCACTGCCTTTGAAATATTTGAGAGTGGAATTTATATTTTTAGTTGTTGTTGTTTAAAAAAGAAAAGACAAAAGAGTATAGCATGTCTGGGGTTTGGGCGACACTGAAAAGGACATGGCTGCGAGTTAAGGGTGTATTGCGTGCGTGCTGAAACCAAAACGAGACAGCAACGCAGTCGTTTTGGACCCTCCAACAAACATGCAGAGTAATGCACAGACGACAAATGCCGCCGCCTGTCGTTAATCATTACACTTCCTTTTTATTTTCTTAATATTTTTTTTTCTTTATCCTAATATATTTTTGACCATTTCACAAACGTTAAAATGTGAAAGGTTTATGTTTTTATTAAAAGCTATATCTGCCATGCAAAATTTTTAATTATAAGATTTTTTTTAATATGATTTAGATTGTCAACAATGACGTGTGTTTGAATTTTCCACGTAAAATGTAGTAAATAATAAATCAAATGAATAAATACAGTAACGTGTTTCAATCATTCTTAATTATTGAATATATAGTTCTCAATTTCTTTTCTTTTCTTTTTTTTTTCTGAAATTTTATGTTAACTGTTTTTGCTTTTTGAGTGGTCCAACGTTCTTACAATGAATGAAGCGGTGCATGTAATATAATCGCCATGACAGAAAACCTAATTTCATTAATTTGCACTAAAAGGATCTGCAATGCTCTGTATGCAAGGATAGCTTCATGTGATTAGATAGATAATGATTAGAAGTTAATCGATTGTGCTTTTTTTTGTAACGTGCAAAATTAAATAGCTTATGATCTATTGCAACAAAACCTAATCGATTGATTATGATTAAACTTAATTGATAATCATTTATTTGTTTCAGTGCCGAAGGCATGATCAATTTACATCTCAAGAAAATTTATCATTGTAAATCCAATATTGGTAATCACTTATGTTTATAACATCGATTAATATAATAATACATTATTATTATTTTTTTTTTCTGTTGATTCTTTCTCTCACCGTAACGAGAAGTTGAAAGTGTTTCTATTTCTTATCACTTTTATTCGTTTTTTTAATTTGAACATGTTTATTTTCATGCAATTTTTCTTTACTTTTATACCTAAAACTATGTTTACTGAACTAAATCAATCAATTCATTCACGCACTTCAAATTTTCGTACTATATTTCTATGACTCTTGATGTTTTACATGCGAAAAACTACATGGAATATAAAATAAAATTTAAGTAACAAGGGTTAAAAAGATGTGGAGAAAAATGAAATACATGGTGGCCTCGTTTTATTAGATGTGAGGTTCCTTCATTATAACATAATCACACGAGCAAAAAGTTATTTTTTTCTAAAGTTTTATATTGACCAGAGATAAGATTAATTTAGAGTACATAAGTGAGTGTAAATCTTATCTTATAAACAAGTTTGTAGGGTTGAGTTAGACTTAAAATATACTTCTTAACAATTTCATTTATCTAAATCTATTAAATATTAGAGTTAGAATCAAAATAAAGTTTTACGTATTACTTGAAAAATCTCCACAACATCAAAGATTTGACTTATTCATAATGTTTGTTTGAACGAAAATATTTTTCTTGAACAAAAATATCATCACAAAGATACTCGTGACAAAAATCCATCACATTATCAAAATATTTTTGAAAAATTATTCTCATTTACAAGATTCTTAAAAACACTAGTGAAAAAATGGATTATATGATGATTTATTATGACAAGTGAAATCCACATGTCATAGTAAGTTAATCAGTGACATTTTCGTAATAAAAATAACAATTATTATGATTGGTAAAACGAGACCTATCATAATAAGTTGAGTGGTGACATCTTTATAATAAAAGTAACACTCATTATGACTAATAAGCGTTAAGCACACTAACAAAATTAAAATTATGTTTGAAATTTATTATGACAAGTTTAGGAAGACTTGTCACAATAAGTCTTTACCATGATTGTTAGTTCATTACGTGTCATGGTATATCTAAATTCCTAATTTCATTTTTGTTTCAATTCATTCCATGCATCCTTTATATTTTCTGTTCGTAGACACTCTCGCAAGTTGTTGCCTCCATGTTGTCAATGTCATTGCCTCCCTATGTTGTCGACGTTGTTGTCTACTCACATTGTCGTCTCCTGTACGCCATTGACGGAAGACGATGTCATCTCCCATCAATTTGTGTGTTTGTTGTTCACAACGATCATTGCGTTCTCTACTTCTATTTGGAAAATCAGGTTTTTCCTTTTTCCTCCCCTTAGTTGTTTGATATGTTGTGTTTGAAATTGGTTGCTTGAACTTTAAAACCACAACACTTACAACCTCTGTTGTTTGAGCCTTCTTTTTTACATTTTTCTAGTTAGGAAATTTGCAAGTTATTGGGGATTCAAGAAAAAATATGCAAGGTTAGCTAGCTTTTCTACTAATATGTCATCTAAAGTTTAAGCGATGACTTCAGCATTTGAAAAATTTCCCATAAATTAAGCCAATACACAGTAAGAAATTTGGTTCATTTTTAATAGATCAATAGTTTGTTAAACTTATAGGCTCCCTTTCATGCATATAAATGCGTCAATGTTTTCCTCTTTTAAAAGCAACGACAATCGTAAAGTCATTTTCAAAACAAAATTTTCATCTAGTTTATTGTCTTTATTTCTTATTCCATCCATGCTATATGTTATTCTCTCATTATTTTTTTTAACTATTTTTCTTATTTTGAAAATTAAAGTTGCACATAATTGTATGCTTGGTAATGGTTGGTGTTTTAATTATTTATTTTTTCACTTCCTTTGCTAACTTAAGGACTTCATTTTTTTTTTGTGCGACCTAAAATGAAGGGATGCAGAACTGGTTACTCGAGTACCAATAATAATAATGGACGCCTATGTATATTGCTCGACGATCTGTGTGAATCCTATAGAAAATAGAGCACCCACGATGTAGAGGTGCCTGTAAGCCATGATAGAAAGAATGATGCAAAAATATATTATGCATCCTCCCTCTCTACAACTCAACTATATGTTGAGAGGTAGATTATTTATCTCCATTTTGATTCACCAATGCTCATAATTTGTCTCTTTGTCATGACTTTATTTTTTCTGCCATTGGTTTTACGTCACACAAAACGTTTCTTCCAGTTTTTGTCGAAATTGATTTTAATTGATTTCTTACTTTTGCTGTGCTTTATTTTTTAACTTTTATCATGGAACAATTGTGTTTCATACTAATTTCTTACTGTTTTTTTTGTCCGATATAACAAAATGTTGAGAACCAAAGGTTCATGCTTGGTTTGAAGGAATTTTCTTTTTATTTTGTGTGATTCAATCGTTTGGGCAACGATAATCCAACAAACAACTATAGTTTTCATGGCCTTTTATGCTTGAAGTGTTGCTTGACTTGTAGTAATGCCTCACATTAATTTATACCAAAAAGTGATATTGGTGATGACCATTTAATGCCAACCAAGTTGTAACTTATCAGTTCACTTGTTCTACTTTCAATGAAGCAACTTGCTTAGTTAAATGGTTATTTGTTTAGAATTATGTATAAATTAGTGTGCAAGGTCGTGGGTGAAGTTTGATTCTTCATTATAACCATCAATTTAAAAGGAATTTAGTTTTAGGTGTTAAAAGTTGATTGGCCAAACTTTCAATGGATATTTCTATTTACATATCTCATCGTTTACATTTATATGATATTGCTCAATAGTGAAGTTTGCTCGAGTGTTTACACATTAACCTAAAAGTGTCACATGAAAGTCTATAGGACAACCATTTTATACACAAGATCATTATATTTTTGGTTGCTTATATTGTATTCTCTATTTATTTAATGGATTGTAGTCTTTAGGAAACTCTTTAGTAAATTTTGTGTTGTGCTTTCATAGTTCACTTTCATTTTATGTGTCAGTTTTGCAGAGGACAAATATTCTTTCCACCATTAACTAAATTATGCTTCTAGTTCATGATATTGTTTTACATTATTTCTTTGACAACAAGACATGATCATGGCACCATTACGACATTTAACATGATGCCTAGTTATTAACATCTTAACAAGAAGCATAAAACTATCTAGGAGACTTGAAGGAGATAGTGGCGTTGAGTCTTCTCAAGAGACAAACCACTCAACTAAGCTACCTGTTTATGAATTCTTCGAGGGAGCTCTGCCACATATTCGACCTCCTTTACATGATAAGGAAAGTATAATCCTTTCATATATACCTATTAAAATTTCCCTTGATTTGGACACTAACAAATTATTTTTCCCCTCAAATTTCCATTCTTGCTTATGAGTTAACTTCGCTCAAGAAGTATAGAAGTTATGATATATCACCTTCTAGTTGGTTTTCTCTGGCCTAATAGGTGTCAAAAAGTCCATTTGTTGTTGTCGTTTAAGTTATCACTAAACTAGTATCCAATATATAAAATACCAGTGGTATCATCAATCAAGAGGGTGGATGAATCTTTCTTAACCAATCATTCCTTGTCAGTTGAATTAAAAAGTATGCTTGTACACCTTTCATTCTTAGTTTCTAACCATTTCAAGCACGTAAGTAGTGAAGTTCCCAACAATTGTACCTGATTCGGTATCGCCTTATATGTCTTAAGGAAAATCCAACTAGAATTTAAATAACAGTTACAAACATTGCAAAAGAAAGTACACTATTGTTTAACTTCATTAGGTTTTTTCTAAAATATTTAATGATTCATCCTCATTAAAAGAAGGTAGAGAGATGGAAATTAGAAGCTAGTGGACTTCCTTTCTTTTAAGTGATAGTGATAACTTGTAGAAATATCTTAGGTTTATAGTACTTTACAATATTTTGGACGGTATTTGCAACAATTGTAAAGGTTGTAGGTTTATGTATATACAATGTAATCTTTTAAAGATTGTTGGATAATGCAATGTATGAACTGATCTGCTTGGGAATTGTTTGGGATTTGTAGGTAAATTGAATAGACATGAAAATTGTAAAACAAAATGAACCTGAAAAAAAAATCTAACTTACTATGACGAAGTTTACATTAATTTTTATAGTAACTTTAAATGTTCACTCACTATGACATTATCTAGGTCCACTTATTATGGCAGGTTTCCAAATAGTTGTCAGAGTAAGTTACATTTACTATGATAAGTGACAAAAAATGTGGCACAACAAGCGAGCGAAAATATGTCACAGTAATATGAACTTACTATGTCAGGTGATCATAAATATATCATTGTAAGTTGAACTTAGTATGACATGTAACAAAAAAAATGTCATAATAGATTGGACTTACTATGACAGGTACCGTTATTGTTCTAAACTAAAATAGATTCATCTTTATTCATCAAATCACACATGTAAACACACATGTACAACACATACATACACACACTCGCACGCAAACACACACATGCACCCCCTCCCCCACACACACAGACGCACACACACAAGCATGGCTTTTAACACATAGTAAGATTTGTAAGTTTCTTAAGTGATACTATCAATCATCCCTGTATGCATCCATAATGGCTTTTAACTCATAATAATTGGAGCTTAAGTAACCTTTAATGTAGTTAATAATTTAGATTTTGGTTTAGACAAATGTAGTTAATAATTTAAATTTTGGTTTAAACAAATCACTGTAAAAAGATATAAAAGTATCTAACAATTTTCTTTTTGCCCAGTTTAAACTCATAGTAAAATCATATGGCAACATCTTATGGAACCAATTTTCTATGCTTAGAAGTTTGCAAAGCTTGATTAGTTAGGGAAATCAATCTCTTTTATCAGTTATGAAGACAAACTTGTGACTAAACAAGTATTGTCTAAAATATAGTCTTTTTTCCCAATGAAGCTACATTTTAGTTGGTGTCATTTTCTTAATGGAAGATGTTTTAGATGGGTTCAGTAAAGCATTTTAATGTAAGTTGGTTAAAAGAGGAGGTAAGGTGGAAGATTTCAAGATTGAGAAAAGGTTATGTTGGTCTTGGTGTCTTGCGTGTTATAATTATAAGTGAATTGGAGCTTTGTAATAAATTTTTTCTTATACAATTTAACAAAAGAGACACACCTCAACAATGTAGTTAATAATTGGGCAATAACATCTCTTCTCATATCCTCTGACAAAGCAATCAAACAATGCTTAAGTGACTCCTTGAACCCGATTAGATAAGGTATTGAACTTGATATAATAGTCTTGAACTAAAACTTCTTGAATAAACTTAAACAAATTAAACCTTGTGCACTCAAAAGGAGAATGCCATATTAAAGTTTTAGGCCTATAATGAATCCTATATATCCAAGATTGAATTAAGATGAGATTGCATTTCAAACCATTGTATAACTTCCTTGTCAAGATGAAAAATTATAAAGATATCATAGTGAAAAGAAAATAAGACAAATAAGGAAAGAACAAACTAAGTGAGAGATGTTCTAATTCAATTCATCCATGTCTCCTTTTCCTTACACATGTCAACTATATATTAACTAACATTACAATGCAATATCTTAAATGTAAATGTGTTTTCTTGGAACGTGCAACTTTCTCCATTTTCACATTTCGACATGTCCTAAGCTATGTGATTATTCATAACTAACTTGTGAAAAGTCTCATTTATCCCTCGTTCACCTTACTAGAGTTTTATACTCAAGCACTAAAGAACTTGATATTAATTTTTAGTTCAACATTTAAATTAATTTATGGGCCATCAAACATCCTTCCACCATAAAATAACCATTTATGTTTTGAAAGATATCAAAAGTTCACTTGTACACGAAAAAAAGTTCTAAAATTGTACGAAAAAAACATGAAAATATAAAACTCTAAATAAAAAACCATAACAAACTAGAAATATTTTAGTTTTCTTAATTTTAAAAACCAAGAGAAGATATTAATTTTTGAAAAACTATTTGTATCAAACAATTTTTCTTTTTAATTTTACAAACAAGAAAACAAGTATATTTTATCGTGTATTTAGTTAAAACAAAAATAAAAGATGAAAATAATATATAAGTTGGTCATTAATTTATTTTTCTTCTTTTCAAACTTTTAGATCCGTATTTATTTTTTCTATATATTATCAGTGTTTTGTCATATATTTTTTTAACTTTATTTCTAAGATCTAATGTAAGTAGACTTTGATATATTTAATTAATAATTAACTTTAGTTAATAGTTTCGATGTCATGTAAACTAAACAGTGAAACCAATACATATAAAAATAATATTTTTTAAGAAAGAAATTAAGAGAGTTGGTTGAGGAAAAAAAAAGTAAATCAAACACAAAATGACCAAAAAAATTACAAATTTTGTAAAATATTTTACGTCAACTAAGATAAAGTTAATTTAAAATATATGAAAGACAATCTTCATTTTATAAACATGATTAAGAGTTAAATTTATTTTATAATATGATATTAGAGTTTACATTTTAATAAGTTTATTGTGTCTATTATTGCTATCAAATTAGTTATAAATATTTAATTCTACGCATCAAATATACATATCTTAACATAGAGAAAGTGTGTTGAAAACATCTACTCAAAATATAATGTATAAGTGAAATTCTTTCTCATCTTACCAACTAACTTTTATAAAAATGAGCTAAATTTAAATTCACTCCTAATACATAATCCTCCAAAATTTTAATTTGATTAAATATGATTTATCCGTTTTACATTACATTAAAGTAATTTAAATGTAGATCGAAATCAATAGCAAAGTGTATATATATTACATTTAAAACGGGAATAGAGACTAGACATAATCTTAAAAAAAAGTTGATATTTATGAGATGTATATATATTGCATTTCATAATTCATTCATCAATTTGAGTTTGAATATGAGATGTAAAAGATATTTATGAGAAATTGTTGGTATTGTGATTTTGTGTTTTGAAAAGTTGATATGTGGTTTTCATTGTTCCTTAGCTATCTAGGTAGCACAGATACAGATAGAATTGTCTTTATAGTTTGATTCTTCCCAATCACTTTTCCATTGTCTTATATGCTACTAATATTCTTCTTCTTTGTTTCTTTCTATTTCTCTCTTCTCTTCTTCCCATAACACATTTTAATATTGCTTTATTATTTCCATGCAATTGTCTCCATGACACATACAGCAAAAACTCTTATATTCTATTTTCTAATTAATAATAATATTAAATTTTACTTCTTCAGCCACATTTTATCTTCCTTCAAATACCTTCTCACATGAAAGGAAACTGTATAAAAGGATTTCTGCTTTTTTGGGAAAATTTATAATATTTTCTTTTCTATAAACATTATAAAATGTATTTTGTTCCATTGCATTTGTGTTCTTCCTATACTAGTTAGTTGTTCACACATAATAAAGGATTTTTGTTTGCTCATATTAAGAGTATTCTTAATAAATGGTCAAATATTAATTTGTTGACAATAAATATGTTAGTGAAAATAGATAAAGTGTTTTCTCTACAAATTAATCAACTGAAAGTTAATTAAACTATTGTCAGTGATAAAGAAAAGTTGAATTTCATGTTAATGTATTTGTATGATGGAACTATTTACTAATTATATTACACTTGATTGATATTTTCATAAATATTTTTTTTTATTTCTGTACATAAATATAAATTATATTTGTTCTGATACACCAATAGTTTCACATTTATTCAAGAGGTCGAGACTAATGATCCTATTTGAAAAAAAGTTAAAAATAAAATTGAATTTCAAGCTTTAAAAGGGAAAATATGTAGATGTTGATTAACTTTAAAGATATTAAATTCATTTGAGGTCAGAACAATATTTATTATTAATTAAAAATTATATATAACTTTTAAAAGTTATATTATAAAATTACAAAAAGTATTACACATGATAATTCTAAATTAATTAATGACGTAAAAATTTTAGATTATTCGAACACATTATTCACAAATGATGAATCGTATTGCTATCTTGACATTGTCATTTTAGTGCGTAGAGAATAATTCTTCCTAAAATAAAGATATTTAGTTTGTGCAATATCACAAAAAAAAAAAAACGCATTAGACTAATAAATAAATAAATATTTAATTTAATTTTTACACAATTTTTTTTGTTAAGCCACTTAAATTTCCCTAAATTAAGCTTGTAACTTTTTAGCATTTTATATCATTAGATCAGTCCTTGATGATTTTGTTAACTATTAAAAAACAAAAACAAATTAAAGACATATACTCGTTCGCTATAAAGAATTATGAAAGTATTATAATTACAATGAAAACAATCCATATATTTAATTTCAACATGTCATAAAAAACCAATAAACGCAAAATAAGCATGTTTTAATTCAAATAAATCATTTTGATAAATTATTATTTGTAATCTTAACTTTATATATATATATATATATATAAGTCATTGAAATTTAAAATACCGTCTAATGAAGAAAAACTCACTAATATTATACTAGTTGAACAAACAAGGATATTTATAAAGTGATTATAGTTTTTTTTTTAAAAAAATAAATTGCCCCAAATCCTAATTTTCTAAGTATAGTTAATACAATATAAATGAAACAAATAAATATAAAATAACACTAATACAGCAAAGACTTTATATTACTATTACTTTAGGTCTTAGACTAAGGTTAAAAAATCATAGTTTATTAAGTTATAGTAAAAACAAACATTTTGTAGTTTACAAGTGACTATAGATTTTGGTTCTTACCAGAAAACGTACGTAATCTATTTATATTCAAATAGAATACGGTTTTCTCAAATACGTTATATATAAGTTACAATTTTTAAGTGTAACTGAAATATATTGAAATACTATAATCGACTACCTTATTTGAATGTATAGACTAATATAAATTATACATAACTATATTCTTATGGAAGCTAAAAGGACTAACTTTTAAGAGTAATAATCCATTCTATTCTACCATATTAATCAAAATTACAATAAGATAATCTTGACGCCAAATTAATTGCTTACTTTTAATGGATTTATATATTATTTTTAAAGGCTTAATTCTTAATTTGGTCATTTATTTTATTTAAATTTTCATAAAAGCCTCTAATTATTAGTTTTCTTAATTTAGTTTTTATGTTTTTTAAAAACATCAAATTTAGTTATTTTGTTTTTTTAAATACATTCAATTTAGTCATTTTGATTACATACTGGTTCTTTAATTTTCAACCAACCATTAGCTTGTTTTTTTGTCTTCTTCATCCATTAAGATTTAAAGTTTATCTTTATTAAACCATCATTTATAGTCAAGGAGGAAATTAGCGACAAGCCAAATTTAAAAAATGACCAATTTAATGTTTTTAATAAACTAAAAGACTAAACAACTAGTGTTTATTTTAATGAAATTAGAATACATAATTAAGAATTAAACATTTTTTAAAATAACAAAATTTTCTTCATTTTCATATTATTTTATCTTCAAATAAAAATTATGCTCTTTACTAAAATACATGTTTCACCTTATTTCATCTATTTTCCTTTTTTCTTAACGGTTCCTTTCATTTTCATCCCAATAATTTCTGACTCATGATATTTTACACAGATAGAAAAAACTAATAAAAAATGAATTTTATTATCGTTAATTTATTTAATTTCAGTGTGCGGCGAGTGGCATTTAATTAGAATATAGAAAAAATAATTAATTTTATATTAAAAAATAAAATAATATTATTTAGAGATTATTTTTAAGAGTAGAAGAAATGATTTGTTTGATGATATTAGAAATGCAAAAATGGTTGTGATGTTAAATAAAGTCTTTAAGTGCTTTGATTGGTTGGTGCACACGAGTTTAAGTCTAAAAGCAACACCTAAAATTTGACTAGCATGCAAAAGTGATAAATGCGAATTTCCCTCTTCAAAATTATAGGTGGAAATCAAAAGAACTTGTTAATTGAGGTCAATGGAGACAAATAAATTTGAAAAATTACATAATTATTAGAAAAGTAAAAATGATTATAAAGAAATATTTTTGTTAATGAAAAAATAAAAAGTAAAGAGATCAGAAGTAAATATTTTGAAAAGGATGGAAAGTGGAATCCGAATTGGCAGGAAAGCTTTTTAAGTTTGGGGTTCCCGACAGAGAAAAAAAGGACAGAAGAATTTTCTTTTTTTCTAGCTATGGCTGGTTGGTTTTGCAAATTTGCATCTCATGTGCCATAAGAAGACAGCATATAAACTGCAAAAAGCTAAGAGAATCTTTACAACTCCTTCTTTTTCTGCGATGCCCTCTTCCTCCTTTCCCTCTCATTCAAAACTCCTTTTCATTTCATCTAAAATTAAAATACAAAGTTGTAGCAGTAAGTAGTAAAAGCAGGAGAAGGAGAGGTTTTTTGCGTCTTTGCAGCACCAGAAAAGACTTATAAAAGCTTCGCAAAAGCCCCCAGCTTTTACTCCTTTGTCTCCCATCATAATGCCATAAACTACTCTCTCTTTCTCTTCCTTCTCAATTCTATCTTCAACCTTCCAAAAAAAAATACCTTATTATTTCCAAACAATGATAACCTTGTTGGACCTCTACCATGTTCTCACCGCGGTCGTCCCGCTCTACGTCGCCATGATCCTCGCCTATGGTTCCGTCAAGTGGTGGAAGATCTTCACCCCGGACCAATGCTCCGGGATCAACCGCTTCGTCGCGCTCTTCGCTGTGCCCCTACTCTCCTTCCACTTCATCTCCACCAACAATCCCTACGCCATGAACTACAAGTTCATAGCTGCGGATTCTCTTCAGAAAGCCATAGTCCTCGCCGTGCTCTTTGTCTGGTCCAGAACCAGCTCGAGGGGCTCTCTTGAATGGTCCATCACTCTCTTTTCCCTCTCCACGCTCCCTAACACGCTCGTCATGGGTATCCCATTGCTCAAGGGCATGTACGGGGACGCATCGGGGACCCTCATGGTCCAGATAGTGGTGCTTCAGTGTATCATCTGGTACACTCTCATGCTCTTTTTGTTTGAGTATAGGGGTGCCAAGCTTCTCATAGTGGAGCAGTTTCCCGACACTGCCGGGTCCATTATCTCGTTCAAGGTTGACTCTGATATCATTTCGTTGGACGGGAAGGAACCGCTTCAGACTGAAGCCGAGGTTGGTGACGATGGCAAGCTTCATGTTACTGTCAGGAAGTCTACCAGTTCGCGCTCTGAGATCTTCTCGCGCCGCTCGCATGGTCCTAACTCGGTTTCGTTGACTCCAAGGCCTTCCAATTTAACCAATGCGGAGATTTACTCGCTTCAGTCTTCGAGGAATCCGACGCCGAGAGGGTCCAGTTTCAACCACACGGACTTCTACTCGATGGTGAATAATGGGAGGAACGTGAGTCCGAGGCAGAGTAGTTTTGGGGGGGTGCCGTTTGATGAGGAGAGTGGTGTGAGGGTTAATGGGGGTGCCGGAGCATACCCTGCACCTCACAATGCGGGGATTTTTTCTCCGGTGGGGAAGAAGAAGGGTGGTGGTGGTGGTGGTGGAGAAGGTGGAGGGAAGGATCTTCACATGTTTGTGTGGAGTTCGAGTGCTTCTCCGGTGTCGGAGGGTGGGATCCATGTCTTCAGAGGTGGGGATTATGGAAATGACCAACTTCCTGTTGGTGGGGTGGCTCACCAGAAAGGTTTGCTCTTTTCCATCCCCTTTTGACTTTTGTTTTCAAAGCTTGTTTTGTTTCTATGCTTGGTGCCTGTTCAAACTGTGTGGACTTGTTTAATGTGTTATCCGTCATGCATCTTGCAATAACGTTGCCCGAGTTGGTAGGACCATTATGTGACCTATTTGGCTGGAAGGACAGAAAAGGGAAGAGAAAAAAAAAAGAAAGAAAGAAATTTTGATTTCTTCAATTACAAAAAGTATGTTTCTTTCTTTAATTTTTGGAAATTTATGAAAAAACAAAAAAATCTGGTTTGAAAATATGAAAGCTTTGTCGTTTAAATATTAGCTTTAGTAAACGGAATAAGCACGTCGAATCAAACGAGCAATTTGTTTTCTTTTGACCGTAGCAAACAGGCCTGTAATCTTGTTCAAATGTGACTTCCATAGTTTTGTTGCGAGTGTGCATCCATTGTTTTTGTCTCTTTTGGTTTGGTGTTGAAGTTGGTGTGGGATTTGTTGGACTGACTTGGACTTTCCCTGTGTTGTCTTTTCTGGTATACAATATGTTTTTTGGTCTGTTAATCCTTGAGTGTATCTGATATTTGGTCTTTTCTGGATCCAATAATGGTAATATTTTGTTTAGGGTGTTTGTCATTTTCCCATGTTTTGATTGGGTGGGTATTGTTTTCCACGTTGCTGGTCAGATTATGATGATTTTGGTCACGACGAATTTAGCTTTGGGAACAGAACCGTCGCTAATGGAGTGGAAAAGGAAGGGCCAGTACTGTCGAAGCTTGGCTCAAGTTCGACGGCCGAGCTTCATCCGAAAGGCCAAGGTGAATCCAAAGCTACGTCCATGCCACCCACAAGTGTTATGACAAGACTCATTCTGATTATGGTGTGGAGAAAGCTGATTAGAAACCCCAACACATATTCCAGCCTTTTTGGTCTCACTTGGTCTTTGATCTCATTCAAGTATGCTACCTACGAGTATTCCATGTTTCCAATGATTTTAGGTATACAAGGTGCTAATGTTGTGCTGTGTTATGTGGCAGGTGGAATGTTGTTATGCCCGCTATCGTTGCTCGATCCATATCAATTTTATCTGATGCCGGCCTTGGGATGGCAATGTTTAGCCTTGGTATGTTTTCTGAGAAAAATATCAATCAGCATTGTTGTCTAGTTTTGTTACGGTGATAAGGTCTTGAGATTTGAACTCCTTGGTGGGTTTTGTAGGGTTATTCATGGCATTGCAACCAAAAATTATTGCATGTGGAAACTCGGTTGCTTCCTTTGCTATGGCAGTTCGTTTCCTCACTGGACCTGCTGTCATGGCTGTCGCTTCAATAGTGGTGGGGCTCAGGGGAGTTCTGTTGCACATAGCTATTGTACAGGTAAAAGGGTGTCGTGTCGTGTCGTGTCGTGTCTCAAATTCTTCAATGTAATATCTGCTCTCTATTTCGTGGTTTGTTCAGTGTATTCATCGTTGTATTGCATGTATTTGTAGGCTGCTCTGCCTCAAGGGATTGTCCCTTTTGTGTTTGCTAAGGAATACAACGTTCATCCAGACATCCTTAGCACCGGGTTTGTATCTGTGAACTTGTTATAGTAGATGATTGGATATGATGTTGGCACTAACATTGTGTGTTTGGTTATTTAATATTTTGCAGGGTTATATTTGGGATGCTAATCGCTCTTCCTATCACGCTAGTTTACTACATTTTGCTAGGGCTTTGAAGGAAGGAAAGGAGTAATTGCAGTGGATTACAGTACTACCCTTTTGTTATATTTATAGGTTAATTTTTTTGGCATCCTCTAACAATGGTAGAAGTTAGTGAGAGGGGGGGAGTGACGTTGTAATCTGCAGAGACAGAAAGAATGGTGGTGGTGAGAGTGGGAAGAGAAGGTGATATGATATGATATGATATGATATATTTTAGGGCTATAGCTAGGTGGGTGGGTAGTAGGAAACTTTTGTTTTGACGGTTTTAGCCTTTTTACTGTCTTATATATTTTGGTTGGTTTAATGAAAAAGAGAAAGTGAAGCTTGTTGGTAGTTGTGGACACCTTTCTCTTTCTTTTCACAAGTAGTTCTTTTGTAGGCCAAAAGGAGCATGAGGCCGATCGAGAATCTCGATCTCTATCCTATGCTTGCAAGTGGTTTTGTTTTTCTTCTAAGGGCAAAAAAAGTGCCAAACCAAACTGAACAGCAACTTTTGCTGCCTTGTCTCTTCGGTGCTGTGTTTTTTAGCATTTACCTATTTTTGAATGGCACAGCACAAGTTGTCATCCACGTCGTGGAGTTTAATTTAATTGTGTATTGTTGGAAATTGAAGCTAGTACAGGGCTATGGCTAAGGTTGCTATTATTATTGTCCCTGCTGTTAGCAACTACTACTACTACTACTACTATAACATAGCCTAGCCGCTAATCACAGCTTGCTATAAAGATTGGTCTGCATAGCATATCACATGCTGCTGCACCCTCTCATTGGCTCTTCTTTACTTTCAAAAATCCATGCTTTCTTCACCAATACTCTTTTACTTCAAATCCATCTCTTTCTCAAAGGAATTATCAGAAAATTTATTTTATTACTTATTCAACATTTCTAATATCTTGCAAAAGCACTTTGTGCTGTGGAATTATTACCAATCATTGATGTCATATAGCCACTTCCTCTTGTTACGGATTTTACCATTTTAGGTGCCCTTTTAAATTTTCTTACCACTACTATAAACCAATGCTACACTGAATTATAATTTCCCACGCTTCATTTAATGCTTATTAATTAAAATCCTTTCATTTGTAAATTATTTTAATCGCTCAAATTTCTTCGTAACTTGTGTGAAATACAAGAACTTGGGGGCTTAAAACAAAATCATAAAAATGGTTTTTTAATTTATTGTATGAAACTTAGGTGTTTCGTATTCTCTCCTCAGCCTTATTTTCTACAGATAAATTTTATAATCTGAAAAAGTTAAACACCCAATTAACAATTCGAAATGATATAAAAGTTTACTGGATAACTAAACCAGCGACCAAATTCTAAGCTGTGTAAACGTTTTAATCATATTAATGAAAATGCGTCCAGAGAGGTCAAAATGATATTAATTTTTCCAAGGATTCAATTAAAAATAATTCAAAGTTGAGGGAGGTAATTACAATTTTTAAAATATGGATGACCTTAAAGTACAGTCTTGCCGTGGGAATTATAATTATAATTCAATTGTTCACAAGTATATTTTTATGACACTTCCTATATATTATATACACATTATAATTCTCAAAACAAAGATCTAAAAAAATATTCCTTAATATAATAAACAATATATGAAAAAAAAACATTCTCTATTAAATTTCCTTTTCCAACTAAATTGTGAAACGTAAGCTACTTAATTGGGCACAGAATTTCTACAAATTTTGGTTGATATATTTATTATTATATTATAAAATATGAGTTATCATTCTAAAAGTAATTTTAATAGTTAATGTCTTTTTCTTAAAATTACATGACTTTTCTTGTATTGAACATTTAATGATTTTGTAATTCTCTAATTTTAGCCCAATTTAACATTTTAATTTAAATCTCAGATACGCTTTTCTTAATAAAAGATAAATGTGCTAAGCCATCACAATACTAAATAAATCCCAATACTATTCAAAGTGAACATCTTTTTTGTTCGGATGAATTAAGTTTGAATATTAACTTAATCTTAGTCAATGGTAACTCGAAATTATTTAATTTTTTTTTGTCTATTTCTTATCAATAAATATATTATTAGTGGTAGAGTCACTTACATAAACATTATTTTTTTAAGTCAATAAAGATTAAGAAGTTAAAGCATGTTTGTTAATGACTTTTGTGTGTGTTTTGTTGAGTTAAAGATTTATGCTCTTAACACTTTTTCTTGATTTTGAGGTAACATTTCTTTTGGAAGTTAGTGACGTTTAAGGGATTGGTTAATGGGCCGTTGGTGGTCCATGATGGACCACTTACTATATATATTATACACATTTCTATCTCAAATAAAGTTAATTTTAATTATCATATGTACATTTTTTTTTCAATTACATATATATTCGTATTCCTTTGTTTCTTTTTTCCTTTTAAATATGCATTTCACATAGCATATGAGAGAAAAAAAAGGGATAAAATCTTTCCAATATAGTTTTTCATAATTTTTTATTTTTATAACTTGTATATAAATTGATTTTAGATTAATGAAAAACTTATATTATTTTATTTTATTAAGAGAATTTATGAAAAAAAAATTATTTACTTTTAAGTTTTGATGAAGATTGGACTTGGGTTTCAAATTCTTATTCCACTTTCTATCTAATATATTAACACAACCACTCTTTTTTTAGATGAATATGACTTGCTATATTTTTTAGGATAATGATATTTAGATAACATTTTTTTGATAACATTTGAATATCATCTACGTATCATTCTGTGATTAGTCCAAAATTACTTCATAATCAATAATAATAGTCATAAATAACACCATGAACCAATCACAGAATGACACATAGATGATGTTTAAGTATGGTTAAAAAAATGTTGTCTAAGTATCATTATCCTATTTCTTATTCTATAATGTGCTTTTCATAATCATTCATAAGCAAAGTGACGAGGCACAATATTAATTAGGTTTAATTATTCCTTTGTTTGATTGATGTAAAGTTTGAAGTTGGTTCTACTTTACTTTTTGTTACTTTTTGTTTCAAGTGTGTTTTAATTTTTGAAATAGTGTTTGTATTAGATTTTAAAAAAATATATTAACAGTGACACTCTGACAATGTTAAGTTTTAACACATATCATAATGTTAACAAAGTTAATATATATATATATATATATATATATATATATTATATATATATATATATATTTTTTTTTTGTAAAAAAAGACTAAAACAATTTTTCAAAAGTAAAGATGTAACTAAAACAAAAAGTAAAGCGAAAAGTTTAAAACTTTACAATATTAAAAAATAAGCGAGTAATTATGCTTATTAATAATATCATGGTTTTAGAAAATGGTTCGCAGTTTCCCATGATGTGAAAAGATTACAATAGAACGGCAATCAGAATTCAAAGGCATCATTGATGCTTGCAATAGTGTTAGAAAAAGTAAGATTAAAAGAAACAGAAATAAATATATAGTCGTGAATGATGTTCAAACCTGAGTTATGTTGAATTATTTAAGAGCAATAAAGTTTTGGTTTGACTCATCCTATTCAAACTTGAGTTAGATTGAGTCGTTAAGATCCATAAAGTTTTCTCATGTTCAGTTTAAGATAACTAGTTAGAATTGAACCGTGATGTTTTTTATAAATAAATTAATAACTCAAATGTTCAAACTGAGCACAAATTGTTCAATACAATTGATACACAGACAAACTCTATAAGCAGAAAACCAGTTGTCTCTGCAAAAAGACATGAAAAAGAAATAGAAAGGAAATCTTCAACATAGAACATGATCACCTAAAACACCCCAAATGACTGAACCATGGTTTGAATATGTTAACATTCAACATCTCATCTTATCCGTTTGACACTTTCAAAAGGGTGCTAAAAAGTCTTTGAATTTATGATAAACTTTTTCTGTACAATACAATACAATACAAGTGCTGTTTAATATTAATTTCATGAACCAACCTCACAAATTTGTTTATGGTTTTCTGCTACTGGCTCACCTTTGTTCTCGAGTAATAATAATACCTACATCACACTAAAGCCACTTTCATGATGTTGAATAATTTCAGGCATTCTGAAAGGCCGCATTTTCTGTTAAAGCAAAGCTGAGAGAGTTGATGAAAGAAGAAGGATGATGACACACAAATGTGAATGAGAAGAGCAATATTGAATAGTATAATTCCACTCCACGCCCGCAAATTTAGTCAATGATAGCTGAAAGTGATGAACTAAAAAGTGCTTTTCTGTGTGTATGACACCAATCTCAATCAAAGCAGGTATTGTCTGTCGTGCAGGTATATAAAAGGGCCACAAACTTTTTCGCCCTCTCTTTTGATTTGCTCAAGTCAGAAAAGCTCAATAAACTATTGTAAGCTTGTGAATATAATGATGAAACCAGTTTCATTCCCCTCATATTTTAGTCATGTTTCAAAGAATGTGCAGCACATGCGTGTGCCACTTAAATCAGTACTTACTCAGGCCTATGCACTGCTACTTTTCCTTTTTTTTTTTTCTCTCTTCTGTTCATCATGTTTTGTTTGTAATGAAGTTACTTTGTTGAATAATAGGTGGAACTTATTGATTGGCATGTTGGATGAAGCAATAATGCCCTTCTACTCACTACAAAATGCATAGAAGCTGTAAAGTCAAAGCTGGAAACCATTGTATATTGTATAGACCATGAAGTTTGGTTTGTTATAAACTTAAATGAAATTAGCCCGTTGTGGGTGGAGTGTAAATAGTTAATGACTTAGCAATTTATAGTTGTTTTAGTCTGTTCTAAGTACAAAGATAAAAAGATTATAGGTTTATAAGTTGTACTGTTGACAACATGAATAAAACAATAATAATAAGAGATGAATCAAGTTTTTTCACAATAAAGAACTTGTTAACTTAAGTGTCAGAATGAAAAAAGAAAGTCTTATAAATAATGCGTTTGTGACCAAGTTAACAAAGGTAATTAATTATGACAATTGTAATCTCCAAACAAAGATCTTTCTTAGTTTCAATAAAATATGGAGGTGCTAGGAAATGGTCACAAAGAGTAAAAAAACCCTAGGAATTGATCGAATGCTCAGTTGAACATGTTGAAAGCAGCACGCTTGAAGAATAAGGCAACCCTGTAGATATTGTACTAAGTTGTTGATGAGTTCAGCTTTGAGAAGATTGTAAGTATCAAATCTTTAAAAAGAAATATGGAATATATTGGAGAAGACGTATATAGGGGATGGCCAAGTGAAGTAGCCGAATACATAACATGGAAATGAAAGAGATAAAAGAAGTAGTGGAGTACATAACTTGGGTTGAAACTGTGGCGAACAAACTCGGTAGAAATGAAAAGATGTTACTCGCGAGCCGAGTTGTGGAGAAGATCTTGAGGTCATTGAAGGTAGAGGAAGCAATTTTGGTGGTAAAAGTCAAGGACCGGAAGAGGAAAAAGATAACAAATCAACCAACAAAAGTGGCATAGAAGAGGACAAAGTCCATGGAGAGGAGGTCAGTTGAGAAACTCAAATGTTAATTGCTTTAATTGTGACAAATATGACCATTATGCAAAAGACTGTTACTCATACAAGTGTTTCAATTGTGATAAGGTTAGACATTTTGCAAATGAGTGTTGATCTAAGAGTGGAAAGGAAGAGACAACTAACTTGCAGAAGAAGTTGAAGAAGAAACACATTGCTTATGATGTCATGTAGTTGAAGGGATAAGCAAAAGTAAGTGGACAACTTGATAAGACAACTAAGTACAGTGAAGAACTTGACACGATAATCAAGTAACGTGAATAGGTCGACCAGACAACTAAGTAGGTTATCGAGGTTGGTAAGAAATGCGAATAGCCTAGACAATGAGTATAAGCATATGAAAAGTTCAAATAGCTCAATGTAGCTAGTGAACAACTTAGATAGCTCAATGGAAAGCCTAGGTAACTCAGTGGAGTGTGTTAGTAGCTTAGATAAATTAAAGGAGCAAGTGCTAGAAAGCTCAATGTTGCATCTATATAGTTCAGAAATCTTAGACATATGTGAAGATGAGCTTGTTTTTGAAAGGTTAGAGATTGCAAAAGGTGATTTGCAACAACAAATTGAAATGAGGTTAGAGGAAATGCAATTATACAAGCAAGCTTGGAGAGAAGGAAGCAAACTTTGTAGAAGCCACATTTGGAACTCGAACAAGATGTTTCAAGATTTCATTAACAGTTGCAAGCTGAGAAGGAAAGAGTTGCACTGAAAGTGCAAGATGAGAACTGACAACTTGAAATGGAAGAGGAAATCGGTGTGATTTAGCATAACAATAAATAGGCATGTTTCAATATCTTAAAAGGAGTTGGACCTATTGATAGGAACTTAGTTTAATAAGAAGTACGTCATCGAGAATGCAAAGAATGAATCGGTTACTAAGAGAGCATATAACAAATTGGTCATAGTGAAAGAGAAATACATTTGGACATAAACAAAATAAAAGCAAAGTCAATTATAAAGAAAGCAAAAAACTCAACTATTCATAAAAGGGGAAAACATGGTGTGAAAGGAGTTACTGAGAAGTCTCGATGAAGAATAGAATGATCGAAATAGAGAATTAAACTTAAATGTATTAATCATTGTGGATTGTTCATATACTAACCATTAAAATCTATGTAATTAATGAATTAACCGTCTATAATATTTTTGTCTATTTTCATTACAATGTATAAAATTGTATAATTATATAAAACAATAACAATAGTGAATTAAATTTTTTTTACAATAAAAAGCTTGTTATTTACTTAAACAGATAAGAAAAAGGGCCAAAGAAATTCTATGAATCATAAAATGGAAATTTTTTTCTTCCAACAATCAATTTACTTCATATATTCCCTTATCTTCTTATGAACATGATTCATTAATGTTTCAAAATGTTGTTTTAGACTGTGAAAGATTTGTGTTAAATAAATTATACAGATTATAGTGTAAAGAAGGTGGATGTTTGAGTATTTAAATAATGAAGAATGAAAGTAAACGATAATGAGGCAAGCACTAATGTTATGAAAATATAAATAATTGGCTTAGAGCTTAAGTGGAGTAGATATGAAATGCAGTGATATTGATTGGTGAGAAGGGAAAAATTTTAGGTTCTTGTGGCTTTAATTTGATGGTACGAACAGTTTATAACAAGTGGAAAAAGCTAAAGAAACACAGAGGCACCGTCGAATCTCGTGGATTTGACCGACCAATGTACCTAAAAAAGTCTATCACTACTCAGGATTTTATGTGGCACAAAATTAATTACACATTTTCAATTAACTCAACTTTCCACCAAAATAATTACACTTTATTTCTATCATATATATATATATATATATATATATATATATATATATATATATATAATCTTTTTAAGTTTACATTGTAAATTTTTCATTTCAATTACTGTACTTTTATTAATATAACTTGATTTCAAATTCTTTTATGTGATTGTATTATATATGACTAGCTTTACATATAAACATAGTATTAATTCAAGGTTGTCTAGTGAGTTGGATCCCCTCTCACATGTGAGACAAAGTGTGATGTTTTAAGGCTTTTTATCTTTTCCAACTTTTGAGAAGGGCTATGGAGATTTTGGGATGCCAACTTTGTACACATGCTCTTTGTTTATTACTCTATTATTAAAAATAATGTTCTATATAAAGTTCATCTTTCTTTGGAAATAAAGTTTGAAAATCAACTTTTCTATTCTTATTTACTTTTTTAAAAGTTAATTGTATATTAATGTTTAATTTTTAATAGGCAAACATGATATTAAAGAAAAAAATATGTATTGTGAGGTATAATGAGAAGTTTTTTAGGTTAAAATAATTTTTTATCCTATATTTTTTATAAAAAAAATCAATTGTTAATAATTTTTATTTGATTTATTTTAATCTTTTAGTTTTTAAAAAAAATGATGTAATTAGATATTTTTGTTAAATTGACGACATATATATGTTAAAATGTATAGCAAAATCATTGTACTTACTTAAAAAATAAAATTAATTTGAATAAATAGACTTCTAATGAAAACAATCTAATTAAATTATCTTAAAATTAAAAAAAATTAAATTGAACTAAATAAAAATTAGGAATCTTATTAAATATTTTTATAAGAATTAAAAGGAAAAAAATATTTTACCTTTTTTTTAGTGTATTTGAAGGTGTTTGACATTTCCAAATAGGAGAGGGTGGTGAATGGATTAGAAAGAAGCCCACCAGACAAGTGGGAACATGGACCTAATCAAAACCCTAAAACGCAATTCAAAATAACAACAAAAGGTAGCCCTAATTATGAGAAAAAAAAAATACATCTTTTTAGGGTTTTTTCTTTTTTCCTTCTTTGAACGTCTAATATGCCTCCTTATTTAAATCAATTAGTTCAAACATGGAAACACCATAATTTTATGTTTTTTAAGGTATTATAACTTTTCTGGCTTTCTCTCTTCAACATAGCTGATATAGTGACATATCATGGCCATTCAGTGGATTCAAGCTAATTGACAACGATAAGCTCTACCAATGAAAATCATAGGCTCTGAAAATAACCTATAATGATGAGATCATGTAGCTTTTTGAATTCCCTGTTAAAAGTTACTTTTTTGGAAGAAAGATGTAATTTCTCTAGTAAAAACAATTATAATTTATTATACTTGTTTTAATTTTAAATGATTCAGTTTACAAAAAATATATTTTATTATACAGTTTTTCTTTTTCATTTTAAAAAGATAAAATCTATATATGGTCAAATATACGAGGTTTCTTTAATTTTGGGTAAGTAAATTGAGCAAATTCCATGTCAAAATTTTCATAATTCAAAGAAATTCCCAAATATGTAACACCTAAGTTAAATTATCATAAAGGTTAATTAACTCTGCATAAAATATTAGTGATATGACACAGAATTTTAGAATTCATGAATCCCTCCTTATTTTATCTATTATACAAAGTCTAGTGTATGAATCTTACTTCTGACTTGATATTTTATGTTACTTAGATTATCAACTAAGGTTAAAATATGTATTTTTTTTTGGTGATGAATTCTTATACTTAATATTATTATAATCACAATACTATTCTAAGTACACTCATACCTAACTCCAATTAATCATCATACCATTCCACATATCTAAACAAAACATTCACCATTGTTTATATTCATTGATCAAATACAATCTCATCACATATATATTCATTCATATATGCATTTATACACCACCAACACATCATTACATATCATTATATGTGCATTGCTTGAGCGAGATACTATCCTTTAAGAGATTTGTCTTCTCTAATAAAGGAAAACTTCTCACTTTCTCAAGTTAATTGAGTGATATCAAACACAAAGAAAAAAAAATGTTTATTTGACTTCGATCTCACTCATAGTGAGCCATTCCAAAAGAGAAGAAGACTTCACTCATGCATGGCTTTCTTAATTGAAATACATGAATTGGCACACAATTCATGAAATTCCAAAACATCAACCAAAAATGTGACTTAATTATCAGATCATTTTTTGCTTAAACAGTGAAAATCTTAAAAAAGAGAGTTCTTTCATGGATGGGAAAAATTACCACTTGACCATGATGTTGATAAGGATATGTGATCTCTTGAAAAAAATAGGTTTATTATAAGAAAAATACAACTTACTCAAATCAAGACTATCATTATAGATTGTCTTGATTTATCTATTATTGTATCATGCGAGGTGTAATTTGTTTACAAAATAAGTCTAGAATCTTAAACAAAATTCAAAAGGTTTAAACTGAAATGAACTATAAATTAGCTTTAAATCTATTTGTGGACATTTGAAAAATATTTTTTTTTATTTAGTTTAATTCACATCTCTTAGTGTAAATTAACCATGTTTCCATAATAACACTTTTGAATGTAATTCAGTGGGAAAAATCAGAACCCAGAAGCTTGATAGAGTGAAAAACAATATTGATATTACCATAATCTGATATACACCCCTTTGCTTTTGTCAAAGAAGAAGAATGGTTCTTAAAAGCAAACTGTAAGCATGAAGTGGATGAAAGAGCAATGAAATCTATTTTAAAATTCATTTTCAAATAAAACCACTTTATTTTTTTCTAAAGTAATTTGATTTTAATTTGCAAACTATTGGTAACATGATTCTATTTTTCACTAATCAAACTTGAGGCTACATATGTTGTACTAAATAATCATTATTCACATGGTTGTGATAGTTTGGAAATTTTAAGACCAATTCGAAGTTGTTCAAAATCAATTTTAAAACCTTTTTAATTTAATTGATACCAGTTTCAAAATTAGATTTTAAACAGATTTAAACTAGTTTGTGTTGAAATCCTCCATCATCTTTTGATTGTTTTATAGGGAAATGAAATCCATTAAGCCTCGTTAGGATCAGAGAAAGATTAAGGAACACTAATTTAAGCCAATGTATAAGCCATGTTATTATTTTTAGTTAGGATAAATTTGTCACATTGGTCCAATACACTATTAAAATATCAGTTCAAAAAAATTAGTCTTATTACTCGATTATTTGCTTTGATGAGATGTTGTATCCAGGTAGGGTAGGATTGGATTTTTTGAATTATAATTATAAATTAAGGGTAAGGTCACTTAGGTTAATGCCATATGTTTCCATTTTTTTTCAATCATAGTTATATAGTTATGAATTTATATAAGTTATGATTAATAAAAAAAATATGATTGTTTAGGTCTTAATTAGTATTTTAAAATCATGATTGGACACTAAAAAGTTAATAATGATTATAATTGATTAATTGTGTACTACTACATTGGCTTGTTTAAATAATATTGAGAAAATTAATTGACAATATAGAAAATTTATTAACCTACTTCAAAAAATAAATTTTAAATTGTTGTAGTTATTTATTATAAGAGCTTGATGAAAATACCTAAAATTGTTTATTTTGTCAGAAGAGATTTGAAAATTAGATTACTTATTTTATTAAAAAATTAATAATCTCAAGGTTATTTCATAAGAGGTAAATAATGTTTGAGTAAGAAAGATGATGGAGAATTAAGCTCAAAATACCTAACTAAATTGAAACAATTTGGTATATGTATTGATAAAGTTAATAAATTTGTGTTATATTAAAATGTAACGAAGGAATATTGACATGAGAAATGTTGAGTATTAATTCTTTAATTGAAAAGAGAGAAGATTAATAGATTCGAGTGTTAGTAAAATTTATAATTTGAATAGATTTTAATGAACTTAAAGAAATTAAAAAAAAAAAATATGTTTATTGTGTTGTGTGGATAAAGTGAAGAAGAGATTTGACGTGGAAAAGAAATATAAGATTAATAAATTAAAAATGGTAAGAAAGAAAGAAAAAATGGGCACCGAAAGGGAAATTGGAAGGCGAAGGGTATTTGATTGTTTGAATTTGGTGAGTAGAATGGTTATGGGTCAGTCAAAAAGTGCAATCATAAGCATCACTTCACCTTCCTCTTCACCACCACAAAAACTCTAAACTCTTTTCTTCCCTTCTTATTCATTCATTCCCCTTTCCTTCTTCTCACACCTATCTACCCTATCTTCTTCTTCTTCATGCACCACTCACCCATGGACAACTCTCACCTTCTTCAATTCCTTCCAAACACCACCACCACCACCACCACCACCACCACCTCCAACCCCTTCTTCCACACTCCTCCTCACACCACCAACATCATGCACCTCTCTAATAACTCTTCCTCCAATCACTTCTACCCCTTTCATGTCTCCCAAATTACCCCAACACCCTCCCACCATGATAGAGCCCTTGCTGCCATGAAGAACCACAAGGAAGCTGAGAAGAGAAGGAGGGAGCGAATCAACTCCCACCTCGATGAGCTTCGCACTCTTCTCCCTTGCAATTCCAAGGTATACATTACTTTACACTCCTTATGCAATTCCTAACAACACCCTTATCTAACCTATCTACCTTTCTTCAATATCTTTCTCATTATTAAATTCATACTGTGCTTGTTTTCTCACACCTTGTATTATTCTCAAAGGTTCCATACTTTTTGACCACCAAAGCTAAATGGGCGTCTTTTACTTTACTACACTTTAATTGCCATGAAATATGTATCTATGGATATGTACTTGGCATACATAAAATCCAAATTCTTAGCTGCATTAGATTCTCATTACTCATGTCATGTTTCAAAAGGAAATCCCAATGACTTTGGGAAAGTGAGTTTGCTTTTACCAACATGCGATATGATGGTTGTTTGTAATTTTTGGTTCTTCAGACGGACAAGGCTTCGCTTCTTGCGAAGGTTGTGCAGCGAGTGAAGGAATTGAAGCAGCAAACGTCGGAGATAACGGAGCTGGAGACGGTTCCGTCGGAAACAGACGAGATCACGGTGCTTTCCACCGGCGGGGACTACGGCAGCGATGGGAGGCTGGTGTTCAAGGCCTCGCTGTGCTGCGAGGACCGCTCCGACCTCATTCCTGACCTCATAGAAATCCTGAACTCGCTTCACCTGAAAACCCTCAAAGCAGAAATGGCCACGCTCGGAGGAAGAACGCGCAACGTTCTCGTGGTTGCTGCAGACAAAGAACACAGCATCGAATCCATCAATTTCCTTCAGAACTCGCTCAAGTCCTTGCTAGACAGGTCCAATTCCAGCGACAGATCGAAACGTCGCCGTGGCCTAGACCGAAGGCTAATGTCTTAAGCGGACACAGACACACAGACACACAAATCTTGTATTTCCGTAACTACACGTGCAAATGCATGCTTGCAAGCATAGCCCTTAATGTGTTTGTTTATGTAAAGGGAGTTGAACTAAGACGGATTACATTATATGATTTTATATTATAATTGTTTAGGTTGTTATTAAGGTAGTTAGGTAGGTAGTTAGGGTTTGTGTGGTGTTTGTTTGGAATCTTTGCATGTGAACTTAGTGTTGCATGTAAGTAGGAGAAACAGGATGGTGAGAATCTGAGAGGAGAAAGGAATGGGGTTTTGTTTAATTACGTGCTGTGCAAGTTGTGGCTTGTGACAGTGAGAGAAAGGAGCCTGTCTGTTCTGTAAAAGCAATGCTTCTGTGAGTTTCCAAGCTGTAGAAAATGGCATATTCGTTTCTCTTTCATGCCCTTTCTTTCTCACATATCTATCTGCTTTGTGACTGTATGTCGTTGTTTTTCCTTTTGCACAGTTTACACTGATTCTAAAGAAGCAACTGGGTGGGGAAACATGGAATGCCTGTGTGTTGGGAACTGGGTTTTGGGATGGATATTGTAGCTCATCAGGTTTGTTGCTGTAACGGATGCTGAGGTTTTACTCACAACGTTAGTTTTGTGATTAACTCTTTCTTAAATAATTAGACACTGATCTGTTAAAATATAATTAAAGAGTAATAATGTATAGAAGGTGAAATTTGACAAGTGGTGATGAAATACGTAAAGAATAAAGTTATCTGAGTATTATTACAGCAGTGTTTTTGCGTGTGAGACAGTGAAATGACAAGGGGCTGCAAATGGACAGGGGTTTTGGTCCATGGAAGTGGAAGAATGTGTTGTGTTTCCAAATCTTGCTTTTGGGGGGAGAAAAAGGAGAAAAGGTGTTGTGAGTGGTCGGAGAAAGAGAGCAAGGTCATTGCAAGAATCAGAAGTAGTTCTGCTTCTGCTTCTGCATATCATGTTAAAAGGCTGTTTAATTAATCTCAGTCCGTGTATAATTGATGGGGTGGGGAATAAATTTATGCGAAAAAAAATAAATGGTCAGAAATTGTATTCTTGCCCAGGGCTTCAGGTGTCAGTGCAGAGAATGTACTGAGCTTTTGTTCTCAATTTGTTTATTAACATATACAAATGACTCTATATGTGCAGATAAACATCTGATTAACGTTTTAATTTTGCTGTCAATTTGTTCTGACATGATACAAATGATTCTACATATATGTTGTGGCTGAACTGACAATCTTATCTAAATGGTTTTTAGTTTGTTTTGAGAAGTTGAGAATGTCAAAAAGAACAAAAAGGTTTGAGTTGAGTACTATACTAATATGCTTTATTGCTTTGGTTAAACCATTACCATATATATATATACACTTTAATCCATTGCTAGGATCTTACACATGACTGAGAAATTTCGTCCATTTTTTTTAACAATGCATTAGTGAAATTAATCTGAAAGTCTTTTTCTTTCATTCGAGATTCTTGCTATCTGAATTTTCAAACTTATCTAAGTCTATTTGGATGGGTCCATTTAAAAAGAGCAAAACTCTTTCGGCTAAAAACCTTATTTGAAAAACAATTTACTTGACCACTTGTGGGGTTAATCTAAAGTATATAATATTTAGATTTACACAGGTGTTATCACATTTTTCCTAATATTTTTTTATTATGGATGAAAAATTACTAAAAGCTGTAAAATATTTTGCAAGTTTGTTTCTTATTTATATTTTCTTTATAAACTTGTAGTCTTAAATATAAATATATCTTCTCTAATTTAATAGCCTTATATAAATTTCAATGAAGAAGAGATTGTGTTAAAAGAAAGAATAAGTGGTAAAATGTATTATAACACAAATTGTGATATGAAATAAAAGGCGTTATGCATGCATGATTAAGTGGCAAGAGAAATGCAATTTTTGATATGAATGGTTGAAAAAGAAGGTGAAAGTGTAGAAATGAGAAAATTGATTTATTAATTGATTTCCTTTTGGAAAAGTTTGAGTGTGTTGCATGGTATGTTGCAGCTTAGGGTCATAAAATGTGTAGTAAAATATCAAATCAAAATCATGTACTTACAAATCTGCATACCTTCATCATTACATTCTTTCTTTCTCTTCCTTTTTTCTCACCACACATTCCTACAATTACAAACAATTAACAATTAAGCACAGGAGTTATTTAAAGCTTTTAAAATGAACAGTAATATCATATGTCATTGGATTTTAGCATTGATTAAGGATGCAATCTAAAGACAAAAATCAAATAATTGCTAAATCTCATAATAATTACCTATTATGCAAATTATAATAGTGTTTGGATCAACGAATGATACGCCTTGTCACTTTTTTCTGTTCCTGTTTGTGTTTAGGTTCTCATTCATTTAAAACAAGTCTTTTTGAAATTTAAGTCTAAAGAGCTGCAATGCATGGTTTTATCAACTTTTTTAATAATAATAATAATAAAAACAAAACCTACCACACATTGTGATTCTTTGTGTTCTGAATAGTACCCAAATTCAGAAACTCCTAAAACATTTTTAACATCATGAATCTCAAGGGAAGAGAGAAGAAAAAAGATAAAAAATCTGTGAGAAAGATTGAAGGGAGTATTAAAAATATTTTTTAGCAAGCAATATATATATATATATATATATATATATATATATATATATATATATATATATATATATATATATATATATATATATAATATTTGAGAATACTTCAACCACAGAAATCTAAGAAATGTAGAAAGGGAAACTAAAGATATAGAATTTATCCTAAGCTACTGTCTTAGTCAAACAAAAAGCTTAAGGAAACAGCTATAGTATGCATTGGAGTTACACATTGTTAATCTACATGTCATATGTTTATTCTGACTTGTTAATAAATAAAAAGTATTGATGAATGAAGTTATTATTAGGTTGTACAACCAATTTTATTCGTATCACATTGACTTATAAAATGTGCTTTCTTACGGGTTCCTAGTACATTATGTTTGGACACAAAAACTAATTACTAATATAGGTTTTGTATTTGATTCTCTTTATTTTCTAATTAAGATTTTCTTGTCTTATTATTTTTAAGAGAATATTTTTGTAAATTTTTGGAAGTTTTAAAAGAATTTGTTGTGTATCAATCAATTTTTAATGGATTTTTTTTATTGGATTAGGTTTCTCCAAATATATATCTTTCTTTTACATTGAGTGTTTTCCTTTTCTATTTGTTGTATCCTATTGATAGGTTTTGAAGTTTGTTATTATTAATATATGGGAGAATTGATTTACGTTTTGCTTTCACTTGCTACTTTTTACTTTTGTAATTTTTTCAACATTTATAATATTATAGCTTCGATTAGGAATTCTGATTTGTGTTAAAGACAAGATGTTGTGACGATGTTATACTACCATGATTAAATTGGATTTTGTAATTTATTTAATTTAAAAATCTCAAGTATAACATTTGTTATTTTTGAAACATATCCTATTAAGGAAAAAGGTAAAGAACTAGTGGATAAACATAAAAGTTATTTAAAATAAATAAATAAATAAATTATTGGCATGATTAGGTAAAAGACATATCAATTTGTTTATATCATATATAGTGAAAATCTAACTAACAACCTCTAGAAGAAGAATAACGAAGGAATTCAAATGTGAAGTGGAGAGTCACACTAAGTGAAAATGAGTGAGATGAATAATATATGAGGAAAATGACCCACAAGTCCAGTACCTTAGGCTTTAGGTTGGAGGTGTTCATAGGTCTCCCTTGTATAGATTTGTATAGAGCTGTTAAAATGTGTTACAATTCACGGATTAAATCGACCTACCACGGGTTTGGGCTAGATTGGATTTGAAAAAATTGTATATTTTTTATACGGGTCAGATTTCAACCCAGCTCATTTAAACCCGAGTGATGCGGGTTGAACCTGTGGTGAGCCGGGTTAGTCCACCAACCCACCTATCTAATTTTATTTTATTAAAATTTAATTTTAATTTTATAAAAAAATATTTATCATTTTTTTTTGCTTGAAATGATTATTTAAGTTTCCTAATTTCAAAATTAATTAAGCACACATGTTTGGGAGTGAAATTTAGAAATGAAATTTATTTAGACTTAAATTATAGAAAAGTTTATAATTTTTTTATTTTAAAAAAATTTATTTAAGTGAGATAGTGAGCCAATCCGTTTACCCACCAACCCGTGGTGGGTTAGGCCAAGTTCAAATTATTTTGGCTCGCTAATAAATGAGTTAAGTTAGGTTGACTTACTAAGTGACCAACCTGTGATGAATCGGGTCAGGTCGGACCAGGTTGCCTGTTTTGACAGCTTAGGTTTGTACATGTCTTGAACCTCATCAAATCTAAATTGTAATGATCATCACAGGTATCTCTAGAGCTGACAAAACTGGTCAGCACAAACCATTTTGGTCAGCTAAAAATGAGTTGGACCAAACTACTCTATCACTACAAAACGGGTGATAAATTACAACCCATGCTATTGGTCCACCACTTATTTTTTAATTATTTTTTAATCTTTATTTTTAAAATTTGTTTGTATGTATATTTATAAATAAATATTTAAAGCATATTTTATAAATAATTTCTAAACTTTTAATTGATTAATTAATATTTTTAATTGGATAAATTAAAATAATTATTTATTTACATGTTAAATTACTCTATTATACTATTTTAGAATTTAATTTATAAGTTAATGGTTTAAATTATAATAATATTGCATATTTAATTTTTATAAAAATATGATATAAAAAATTTAAATTTTTTAATTATTTTAATTCTAATTTTTAAATTAACCTGCCTTTGGCCTACCAATTTGACGGACTAGACGAGAAAAGTAAAAATTTTAACTTGATTCGTCCTGTTTTGATGGATTGCCTAGGAATTGTATCACACTTTGATACTTCTAGATATGTTCACTTATAAGTGTCTGGATTATTTAATTTAATAAAATTAATATATTTGAATAAATCAAGCTCCTTTTACTTAGAAATACAATTGTGATGATGAAAATTAGCTACTGGTATAATTTAATGAATTTTTGATAAAAATGTAACATATGCAAGAATAAAAGAATTGGTGCAACTAAGTGTTAAGACTAATTTTAAAGATAGACAGACAGGTTTGTAAAAATTTAAAATGTGATTTTCACAATTGATCAAGATTTTTTTTTAGTTAATCAATAATTTTAGAGAATAAAAGATTATATATATACATGAAATAAATATTATATATGTAATGAAATATAATCATTATTACATTAAAAACAAAACAATTAACACTTTAAAATTATTGTCCTTGTTTTTTTAAATACTAGTAATGGAGAATTCATGTTTTTATCTAATAGTTATTCTTCTCGTATTAATCTCATGTTGCTTAGGTATCGATATTAAGGATAATTTAAATTCATTTTTATCTTTTAATTCTCTTGTGATGTTTTTTAAAAACAAAACTGTGATGAAATTCGAGATTTTAAACAAATAATATCTTGAGTATAATAATTGATTTTAACGATATTTTTTTATTTGAATATTTGATGATTGACGTGTTATCTCAATAAATTTAAGATTAAACCATTAATGTCTTCTATGAAGAAGAAAACAAAATTCCAAAATTTTAAAAGTTTATATAAAAAAAAAAATATTGTAATTGTAGTTTTGAAGTAGCTATATAGATAAAATTAAGAATAAATATTACTCTTAAAATAATATTAACAAAATGTTGTCTCTATTCTTTCTTACCTTTGGAATAAAATTTGTATTGAAAAGGAACATCAATTTCATTTTTTCCTTTACCGATTTTAAATTCAAAAATTTCTTACAATTTATTTATTTTATCTAATTCAACAATTTATACACAGCGTAGTGCTTATTAAACTTTTTGAACCGACAATAATTTTGCTTGGACAAAAATCTCTTAATTCAACGTAAATATTTCATTTATAAAATCTCTTAACTGAATGAAAATATCATAAAATAGAATTATTCAAAATCTATAATATGTATCCCAAAACCAAATTGACAAATTCTACATATTCTAACTTGTTTCATAATAATTTATCATTGGATTCAAAATCAAACTTTCTCCATAAAATTAATCTATGTACTTTAACTCAAATATTTCCTATAAAGCACCACATTTCATCTCAAGGTACAATATTCTCAAAATCAAAACCCTTCAATTTCAAACAAAAATTATTTTAAAACATATTTTACACAACAATTATCTATTGTAACACTATTATCAAAATATAGGAAATCCAATAATGCAGTTTGTCAAAACTAATCCTAATTTAAGATAATAATTCCAAAAGTTTAACATTGTAGTCTATAAATCCATCATAAATTCATAAATCCACAACTTCAATTCAACCTTCATCTTAATTCTAAAACTAAATTAAAATAAATCTAAGTTCTAAACCAGACAAATACCTAAGATAAAAAAATAATTAAAGTTACTTCTAAGAACTCTAATCATCTAAAAAACATCCAAAACATCAATATTGAACATTAATATTCTTGAAACATTATTTTCACACCTCATAAAACCTCTGAGATCTCCAAACATTCACACACAAATACAAATACTATAGAGAATATTTATAAAATAAAACAAATTTATTCTAAAAAATTTAATTTATCAGAATTAATCATCACCTTGCGACCATTTCATAATATTATCGGGTTGAAAAAAAAAATTGGGAATCAATATAAAAAAGTTATAAAAAAAAGACAAAGGTAATAAGAAAAAAATTTGAAAAAATTATGAGTTAGGCAATGAATAACTAAACAATTAATATTCTCATTTATATACTCAACCTAAATTACAATTTTAATTTTATATATTTTACAAACATTTTTACATAATTTAAACTATTAATATATTATTCTTATATTACTATTATTAACTATTTTTATTTTACTTTACTTATCATTATTCCTTTTATTGAAAAAGTAAAAGATAATGTTATATAATATATTGGTCATGGATATCATTAAGTCATTCCCAAATATAATTGAAAAATTTATAGTAACAACAAATAAAATTTTGATTCATTAAAATATGGTTATACATTTTTGTGAAATATAAAGCTACTAATTAACTTTTTATGATGTTTTGGATATTTGATGTCATGGACATATTTTAGGTTTGTATAATAATATTTATGAAATATCTTATCATACTAAAATTATTAAGTAATGAGAAACACTTAAATCGAAATATGTCTTTGTTGAAAAGTTTTATGTAAATATTCATGTGAAAAATAGTTCAATTTGAAATGATTAATAATAAACCTATTTTCATCAAATTCATGAATTTAAAAATATTGTTTATGACATGAAATTAAAAGGAATTGTTTTACTTGTCACGTGTATTATTTTTATGATGTAAAAGTTGTCTTCTTCATGGTCTCATTGTGCTTGAACTTTAAAATATAAATTTGGAAATTTCTCTTTTGATATTTTGATTGTGTTTGTAATGAGGAAAACACTTTTTAATATTTAAAACTTGTTCATAATTTTCAGTCTAATTACAAACCTAAAGTTAATATTATTAATTAGGTGTTGCATGTGATTTCCCATCACAAAGGTATCATGTCACTAATCTGAGTTAAATTATGTTTTTAATTCAAATGGTTGGTTTATAGACTATAAAACTAATGTGTATGCTATTAAAAAAATATTTTTTTAATATAAATTTAAATTTTATTAGAAGAAAGAGGTCTCTTGATTTTATTACTAAATCTTCTATTGCTTTAAGGAAATATTGTGAAAAAAAAAATTCAAAAATGTATAATTATATAAATATATTTTTGATAAATTGGCATGTGAGTGTTGTATTAAATGATACAAATGTGGTTCAAATATTTTAGGTCTACTGATTTATTTTATTTCTTGGCAATGAAGGACAATTTTTCAGATTTAGTGATTTAACTAATATATATATATATATATATATATATATATATATATATATATGGGTGTGGTTTACAATGTGTTGGGATAGAAATAAATTTTGTAACATAGGTTGATAGTGACATAACTTAAAATGGTTCACATTTGAGTTGTGTTGTT
The DNA here is from genome assembly GCF_000741045.1 of Vigna radiata var. radiata. Classification (NCBI taxonomy): domain Eukaryota; kingdom Viridiplantae; phylum Streptophyta; class Magnoliopsida; order Fabales; family Fabaceae; genus Vigna; species Vigna radiata. Next base: position 180,117 of record NW_014543262.1, on the reverse strand, counting down.
TTTGGTAATGACATTGGAAATAAATTATTTTGTATAAATAGAGTTAGCAATATATATGGTGAAGCTTTATATTTTGTTTGTCATATTCTTAAATAAAATTCCTCATAAATGTTATAAATGTTGTGATAAAATTCCTTATGAAAAAAGAGAATCATATTAAAAATATTTCAAAGTGTAGAAGTGTCTTGCTTAAGTTAAGAAAAGAAATTTTTTTAGTTATTTATTTTGAAATGAGTGAAATTTCTTACAATATTATTTTGGAATCTAGAAATATTTTCTTGGATACATCTAATAGTGTATTTTCCTTTCTTGTGATAATATTATATGTGGTTAATCTAACGATGACATTCACTATGTAAACTTTCTCGAGATTATTGAAGAATATATTAGTGTAAATTGGACTTTGATTATGATGATACAAAATCAACTATTGGTTGTGTTTTTATTTTGGTGATACAATCAAACTAATGCACTTGTTGGATAATTTGCACCTTTAACTAGGGACTAGGGATGGCAAAAAAATCTGCGGGCACGGGTATCCGCGGGTAAAATCCGCAGCGGGTAGTTACTACCCGCGGATATTTACTATCCGCGCGTAACGGGTAGCAGGTATTTTAATACCCGCTTCTAAACGGGTCGGGTACGGATAGTATACTACCCGACCTGCGGGTACCCGTTACCCGTAAAAAATAAATAAAAAAATTAATTTATATATATTTTTAATTAAATTTAATTAAAAATAAAATAAAATTGTATTTTATTAGATTAAAATTAATTAAAATTAAATTTTAATTTATATTTAATTTAATTTATATTATATATATATATTTTTTGTAATTTTATTTAAATTTTATTTTAAAAAATATAAAATATATTTCTTTTTATTTTTTGCGGGTACCCGCGGATTTTTAAAGTACCGGCGGGTATTTTTTAAGCGGGTACTCAACGGTTAGCGGGTTGGGTGACGGGTACATTTTTATCCGGCGGGTCGGGTTGCGGGTAGGCACTATCCGTGCCCGACCCGACCCGTTGTCATCCCTACTAGGGACTCAACAATAGTAACAAAGTTTTTGTTGACTAAAGTACACAAACTAATTTGACTAAGTGTTATGTCTCATTCTTATGGTAAGGTGTACTATAAATGGTGGAAACGATAAGGTTGAGGTATATGCATTGTTATGCTTAGGTTTTTAAAATACCTCTCAATAAACTCAATGACAATTAATGTATGGGTATGAGTCACAAACCATCCTCTGAGGATTTATTTATTTAATGAGTGTGACGGTGGGACCGCCATTTTGAGATGTGAACAAGTTTCTAAGTAACACTTATGAAGCAAGATACATACACAAGGTCATAACATCTAACCACTTATTAAAACCTAAAATGAACATCCATATTGAATTTGTTATTTAATAAAACCTAGTTACAAGAGATATATAGCTCGAGACAATTAAGTCTATGTATTTTCTCGAGTGAAAGTTTATAAACATTAGGTGTAAGACTTAAACTTGAAAGTTCTTTACGTTATTTTGTTTTAAAAGATTATATGTCTTGTTTTATTTTATTTATTAAATTATGTGGATTGTTGAAAATATTTAATATAATTTAAAAAATAAATAAATAAAATAAAATCCTACTATTACTAATGTTTTTAATGCAATATTAATTTTAGACGTAAATGTTATTTATGGATAAATGGTTTTACATTAATTTTATTGATTAATCATTTTATTTTAATGACAAATTTATAACAATTTAGTCTTAAGTTTCTGTTTTTACACATCAATACCACTTATTTGCATGGCAGAAAACACACAAGAGACACAGTAAACTCATCAACTCATAAAGAGCATTTCAGTCTTATGCTCTATATTATCTTTTAAGATATTGATGTTCGTAAGGTTTAAAAGTTCTTTGTTACACTTGATTAATACGAGAGATTGTTGTATATTGGAAGAGAAATGCATAAAACGAGTGAGCTTTGACCAAGTCAAGCTGAGTAAACCTAAGTTTATGTCAAGCTCAATCAACTTGGGTCTAACTCAAGCCAAGTTAAGACAACATGACGTTCAACTAATTGGGTTATTCCCATGTCGAGTCAAGTTCAATTAGGTGCAAGTTGAGTAGGGATTAAGACAAATCGAATCGGATTTGACTAGGCCAACATTTAGTTGTGGTCATGTCAAACTAAGTTAGATAAATCTCACGTAAAATCGAGTTGAGTCTATCTAACCTTAAGTCAAGTCAAATTAATGGAAACTCAAATTGACCTAAATTACAAATACTAAAATATAAATTTGAATATTAAGTATTTCAAATTCTTAAATGAAATTTGAAACTTTTTAATTTTAAATAATCTAAATAATGAAATTCTATCATTTCAATTTCTTTCAAAATTATTTATCAAAACAACGTATGATGTCATAAATTTTCGAAAAAAAATTATCCTCTTAAACCAAACACAAAGTAAGCAAAGTTTTCTTACGTTTGTTTTTAGCATCCTAATTTACTCTCACAATCTTAAAATCTTAAAATTCATTGCAACATTTATTTTTTATTTTCATGCCAATACTTTGACTTTAATGTATATCACATATGAAATTTGTGTTTTCAAAGCCATATTAACATTTTCAATATGAGGATGAAAATTGTTACTTATGTCAACATGGAGTAGTTAACATTTATTTTCTTTCAACCGTTTCATATATGTTCATATACAGGTCTTGTAAATTATCGTTTAGGGTTTTAAAGAATTAAAAAAAAAATTGAATGAAAGAGTTAAACAAATATAAAAAACATCTTTATACGTCCCAATAAAAACTTCTTTTAATTTAAATTTCTCAATAAGAACATTTAAAAAAATAAATTATTCAACAAATGTCTTCTGATCGAATTAGGAGATATAAATAATTGGTACAAGTTTTTCACATTCTTCGATTTATATATATTTTGAATCATTCACTACCATATCTTCATCTTTTAAACACTTATTGCTTTGTTTATTTTGTGTCAAATATTCTAATTGTATGGCCATGATCAAAATATAGAAAAAGGTTTGTATCAATTTGTTCATAAGTGTTTTTAAAAAGAAAATATAAAAAAATTAAAATTAACTTTTTCATAATTTCTCTAAATTTTTATATTTCTAACCTATATAGAAATTAATTTTAACTTGTAAACAAAATTCCTTTCTTTTCCTTTCATTCCTATAAAAGGTTAATAGAAAAAGTGGGTGATAGCCGGAGTAAAATTTCACGATGGACAATATTCAAAATATAATTAATCACATCATGTGAATAATTGTGTTGAACATAATAGTGATTTTTTTTTTTTATAAAATATGGAATTGAAGAAAATTGCAAATCAAGAAACCCCAAGAAAGTACATAATATTACCCTCCAAGAAAAGAAAAAGAGGGAATGATAAATGAGGATTTGATGATTTTGGATTGTGTCTGCAAAAAAGAGTGCATGAACAAAATGGTTTTGACCCTTCTTTTTCACCAAAAACAGACAAAAGCTTCTAACTTTTCTCCATCTTCCAAAGACAGATGAGAGGTATACCACTCTCACTTTGAACACCAAAGAGGATAGGGAAAAGGACAGCTGATAAGGGACCTCAAACTTCTATCATCTTTTACACATGTCAAATTATTACTAAACTTATAATTTTTTTTTATATATATGTAAACAACTTTTAATGTATTAATTTCACATATATATAAATACAAAATTTAGTTTCTAATATCATTTTCATCTTATACTTTTTTAATTTGATGTTTATGGATGAAGTGTCCACAATTTTAATTTTATCTTTAAATAATTTTTTTAAAAGAATTGTCATATATATGAAGATGACCAAAATGTGTTACAAGCATAAAATTTAGGAAAGTCACATAGTTTGTCTTTCTACTAAATTATATTATCTATATTTAATTTAATTTTTGGAATCATTATTTGTTTATTATATTGTTTACTTCATTGATTTAGGTTAAGGAATAAATTTTAAATTTAACTTCATTTATAAAATTTGTTAAGAAATAGATTTTAAATTTAATTCAATTTTATACAGAATTGACGTAAGATGATATTTGTATCTATTTATGTATTATAAATTGACTTTATATTTAGTTAATATAGGATTTCAAAAAAATACACTCACTTCAAGGTATGTACATCTCAAATATGAGACTAAATATTAATGGATGGTTTGACGGCAGATGAACAAAAATAACAAAATTTCGCTAAAATAAACTTTAAATCGTTGTTTTAATACTATTTAAGTCTAACTTAATTTTACAAAATTAACTTATAAAATAAAATTTATATTCCAATCATAAATTGATTTTATTTATATTAAATGTGACTCTGAATAAAAGTTCGGTCTCTTATTTTTTTAAAGTAGTTGCAATCTAATAGCTTCTTTGTAAATTAATTTTAACACTATTAGTCTTGATTTGGATCAATGTGACTAAACTACTATTTTCGCAAACTAATTTAAAATTATTGCCACTACTTAGCACACCATTTTGGATAGAATGGGACAAAGTGAATCAATGTAATGGACCGAATCCAACCATTTATTAATAGTGAAATGAAATTGAATAGAATAAATAAATCATAAGCAATTAAGCCTTACCTATATTTCTCTCACTAAGTGTCATTTAGCATCTTAAATATCTATATATAAGTTTTTAATAAACAATAGATAAGGACCGAATTAGTAATGTTTTACTAGTGTAAATTTTGATTTAACAATTACCATGTTAATTTTTATATAAAAACTAACGTAAATTATAAAGGAATGAGACAAATATTGTGGGTTTAACTTTTTTTTTTCTAACATAAAGCGAAATATAATAAATGTTGTTCATTTTATTTTATTTTTCTTTATCTATCCTAGTGTTTCTTGATCACAAACTCGTATCAAAAGTCAAAATAAAATCTTAATTTGAGTTAAACGAAAAAAAAAAAAAAAACTTTAATTGCTTTAGGAAAATAATTAGGTCACATTTCTTTAATTTAATGCATGTATCAACGTTTATGTTATCCTTGACAATATTATATTTGATATGATAATATCAACATTTGGAAGACATATTATATCTTCATAGATTCATTCTTTCTTGGATTTTATTCTATTATTATTATTATTATTATTATTATTATTATTATTATTATTATTCATGAGAAGGAAACTATTTGAGGGCAGAACTTTCATACGCAAATGCACAGTTATTACACACACACACACACACACATATATATATATATATATATATATATATATATATATATATATATATATATATTAAGTCTCAATAAATGACTTCTAAATTAGAGAGAATAGGTCATTCATAAAATTGTTATCTGTTAACAAATCATAATATGAATACGTTAGTTAATTTTTACAACTATTCTTAAAATTATACCTATATTAATTTTTATTAGTTACCTGTTAAAAATTTTACAAAAAAAAAATGTATACCTATTAAATGTATACATATACTTTTATTTAACTTTCATCCCGAATTAAATGAGTCAAATCCTGAGAGTCAACATATATAAAAAAGTTAGAAGAAGTACTGATCAGAATAGTGTTTGAGTGTGCTATAGTAACCTAAACATTAAGCATTATTGCCGTACTCATTAATACACTCTCTTTTCAAGTCATTGCTTCTGTAAGATGCAATTTATTACACACTACAAAATCATAGATAAAACCTGTTAAATACACTAAGAAAATCCATCAAAGTTTACTATTTTTAATAAATTTAAAATGATATGTGATGTAATTCATGCATTGAGCACTTTAAAAATAAAAATTGATTTCATAATTTTGATTCTAATTTTTAGATAACTGGTATAACTGCATGACAATAATTTCCTTTAAAAAAGATACATAGATTTTCATTGTTTGGTAGAAACTTTACTGTTACAACTTGATTCTGCCTTAGATAAACATAGGTTATGAACTTTAGTTGGAACTGAGTAGTCTCCAAAAGCTGGAAAGTAAAACAAAACAAAGACAGAATTGAAAAAAGCCTGTCTTTCGATCATATTATTGTAAAGAATGAAGACTTTACATAAACTGTCATAAATAAACTTAGCAGCAGCGAACTAGCCAGCTAGCTACCAAATTAATGAATCTAAAGCAATCACTAACAGAAAAGGACATTCAATAATACCCTTTTTCCATCCTCCACACGTACACATACATTACAGATACACCATTTTCAGGTCAAACGTGTTCTATATCAGCTTTCTCAATCATTATTTTTCTTCACACCTTTATATTTAATCTGTCACTACATGCATGGTCTGATCAATTTTCACATCTTATTAAAGTTTAATACACATTATTAAATGACTCTCACTTTGTTGTGTTACCAACCTTCATTTAATATATATTTAAAACTATACTATATACATTCATTCATCGATGCAAAACCAATAACTTTCTTCTGCCCTTATAGTACCCTACAATCTCTCTGATATACATACATACATATATATATATATATATATATATATATATATATATATATAAAGATGAAAGAACACGCGAAGTAGAAGCGTGCATAAAGGAGGCTGACAAAAGGTAGCACTAGTGGGACTGATAGTAAAAATGAAACAAGATATATATATATATATATATATATATATATATATATATAGAGAGAGAGAGAGAGAGAGAGGCAGACGTAGGAGGAGTAATGAAGGTTAATATTTATGTATTGGAAGTGGGGTCATTGATGAGTTATGATAAGAATAATAAAAAATGATGATGATGATAATAGGAAGAAGGTGATGAACAAGTTTGAGAGAAAGTGCAGACAGAATGAATTATGCATAGGGTGATTTGTCGGAGACGTGCTTCATTTCTCTATGCTTTCTCGATTCTTCCAGACTGTGATTACCCCATTTAATTAACTGCACTGTCTTCTCATTTTCTGTGTCTTCTTCTTCCATATCAACCTCAATTTTCATTATTAGTATATAAATAAAAGTTTATTATTAGTTTTAAGACATTGAATTAAAAATGATTGATATCTCATATGAACATGTTGAATCTGATACTACTTTTCTCCCATCACAAACTGCATTTTCATATATATATATATATATATATGTATGTATGTATGTATCTGTGTTCTATATCTCACACATTAACTTCCTCTGCTAAGCCAATGCAATGATTGCTTCCACTATCTTTCAACCCTTTCATTACCTTTCTTTTCTACCTATACTTGAATATGCAGTGAAAGTTTCACCTTCTTAAACATTTTCCTTATACATTGTTAGGATATATTTAAATAAACTTAAAAGGGGTCAATTTTTTGTAAGGTAAAATGAATTTATGTGTAAGTTGTAAGGAAACTAAAAAATTTAGCAGAAATGGTTTTTACGAATTGATTTGTATATAAATTATATTTTCAACACGACAAAATTATACTTTTTAATGCATATATACTGTGATTTTAAAATAAATATTTACTATAATTTTAATAAAATGATATTCCTATCTTGTTTCTAACATGTTTCTAAAACCTCACATTCACTTTTCTTATTATATTTTAATAAAATAATATTTCTTTCCCTTATTTTATTTAAAAATATTACATTGACTAAAATTTAAACGAAAAAATTGAAAGTTAAATATTAAATTATATAATATAAAATTTAAACAAATTTAATAAACAAAAATAAAAAATTATTCTTACAAAAAATAAGATATGCGAATATTATTTATTGAAAATATAGAAGATTCCTATTTTAAAAGATAAATAGAGTGAGGGCTTATTTTATTACTGCCATGAGTAAAATAAATGCAATTTTCTCGCTTAGTTTTATAGAAACTATTTATTTTTTCTCCTCAGATATTAAGTTCTTCCCAATTTTGTCATTATGTTTAGCTAAGTTTACATGTTTGTGTAACTTCATCGTCTTCAAAGTACTGTGAATTTGAGTGTGTTAAAAAGTATTACATTAGATGATAATGAATAAATAAACAATATATATACAAAGAATAAAAAAATATAGATTTATTATCTTAAAATTTTTAGTTAAAAATGGTATCTTAATTTTTTATGTAGATTTATTCATATCCCATTATTATTGAATCTATGCAATGTTTCTCTTCAAATGTTTGAATCCATAAATAGTATTAGATTTGTTGATTTGTAAAACTGACCAATTCCAACAAAACTATTTCTTGCAGTTTACTAAAATGACGTCAACTTCATAAGGTGAATTCAAACAAACAGGAAGAAATTATACATTTTCTTTTAAAAGGAAAAAAGAACAGAACTTTCAGTTTTACCATAATGATGCATGATTCTAAAATAGTTTACCTTTTACTTTAATTTGGCTGCAAGTTAAAAGTAAAAAGAAAAAAAATTATTATGTTTCAGTCATGAAGTTTAAAGTTATTTTGGTTTCAGATTTTTAAATTTAAACAAAAAACGCTTCAACCTGTTAAATTTAAAACAATATGTTTTTAAGTCCATAAATATTAACTTTAAGAGAATAAAATTATTTATTATTAAATTTCAGAGGCTAAAATATAATTAAGAAAAAAAGAAGTGATTTTTGGAAAACTTTTTAAACGATGAAGAATAAGAAATAAAAATAAAAAATAATAATATTTTAACAACATTTTTTTATAATATTTTTTTATAACATTTTAACATTATTTATTTGTTATTACGTGATTAATTCAAAATTATTTTACAATTAATAATAATCATAAACATCAACATTAACCAATCATAAAATAATACATATTTAAAAAAAATGACAAAAGTATCGTTATCAAAATTAAAAAAACTTTTAAAGATAAAAGTTGTTAAAATAAAATTGTTAAAAGTTCTTTTATTTCTGCTCTGTACGGTATTTAGATGCAGAGTGTCTGTGTGTGGCAGATCTAAATGATTTTCCACCAAATTAATTCTATTATTTTTCTGAGAAAAAGAAAAACATTTATACGATGGAGGGAGGGAAATACTTTTTCTACAAGAGTAATTCCAACATTACTGAAATATTATGTCGCTGAGAGCCCACTGGACTAGGTGGCCATGGCGTTCGAGGTAATGAATGGCCTTTTCTTACTTACACCTCCCCTTGTCCATGGATACACCTCCTTTTTTCCAATATCCATGCTTACCCTTTTAATTTTAAAAAAATGGATAGTTTCTTTCAAGAAATCAGCTCACCCTTTCTAATTTACATTATGTGCTAGGGTTTCTGAAAACACTACTTTACACACCACACATACCTCCTCCATCTACTTGAGATCCTCGTTCTAATAAATATATGCTATAAAATTAGTTTTCTAACTCTTAAATCTGAGTTTTCAAATACAAGTAAAATTAGTAAAAAAACAGGGAAGTGCAAATGACATCTGCCAAGCCAATATTAGATCCAACTCATTAGAGACACTACTTTTTTAGGGTATCATAGAATAAACTTTTCTAGATGTAATTATAGAAGGAAAAAAGAACAAAAATAAAATAGGACTCTTCAGAAGTCAACATTATGGAACGTACGTATAAATTAAAAATCAACATACAGCAAAACTGATACAAAAGATTTCTATAAATCAACTTTCACAAGTAATTTTATTTTATAAACAATCACTTTTTTTTTAATTCATAAAAGTGCTTCTAAAAGAATATCCAAACAAAAGGCTACATTACTATTAAACTTCAATAGCCGAGACCAACTAGAAAAATCAGGAAACGAACTCATTCTATCATGTCATTCCCTCCACATTCTCCTGATTCTGTAAGATAATCATTGCTGCAACCAAGACTCAACAAATTAATGATAATCTGTGTAATGCACAAATTGAATTGAAAACCTAGGATATAAGACTAAATTTTTTTAAAATGAAATGTTCGAACACACCACACCCAAGGGAATATGGAACATGAAAAGTGAGCAAATAACAATATGACAATTCTTAAACTTTAGCGGATTAAATTACCATGCACTTTGAATCAAATGAAAATGGGTTCAGGCAACCTTACTAGCTCTCACCCCTAGTACCTGCATTACGCAGAACACCTCCATCTTATTTCGAATTTTGGAATCCTCTTATGTAGAGTTATTGTAAAAGCCACTTCAACATTTGGAAAATGTATTATAACTTACATGGGTTTATTGAGTTTATATCCAAAATTTTACCATGAAATTTGTTAAATAAACAATAAGAAGCTTATAGAAATCATAAACTCTAACAACCTTACACCCCAAAAATATTTCCACATGGGCCCCCAAATGAGAATGTAGAACTCTCTTTCAAAATCAAATATTCTGACCAACTTCATTTCCGACCACGGTAATGAAATATGTTAGCTGAAATCAGAAGTTCAAAACTGTTTTTTTTTTAAGCAAAACACCCGTAAATATCTCATACAAAGCTAGCAATGGCAATTTCATTTAATGATCAAAATTTATCTGCCGGCGAGAATGGTGTCAGCCCACTGATTAAAAAACGCAATGGAGACATTTTACATGTGCCTTAATTTCCAGCAAGGGAATGAAGGAAAATTATCAGATGCTGGTTCAATCTCACCCTTGTAAAAATAACATCACTTCTGTTGTCTGTCCTGCAAAGAATTTACTGATCAAAGGCTGGCATCAAGGGCCGCCAAAACATTGTGATAGAGGATGATAATGTCGGTCAGTCACTTGGCACCGGACTAATTCATGGGTGCAGTAGGTGGATGCAATACGTCAATACAGAGAGACAACATAGAACACCATCAAGATGGCCATAGTTGCGGCAGAAGATCAGCAATCATTAAGAAGCAGTTACAGACTTAGAATGCCTGGAACTCTCACAGCCTGGGCAGTTATGTAAGCTCTCATGAATGTAGATGTCACAATCAAGGCAAAACTGTTGTTTGCATTTTGGGCAAATGACAGAAAGTCCAGGCTTGTTTCCTGTGTCAAGAGTTCATAGTAGGGGTTTACGAAAACTGAGCAAGAACATATTATACATGCAACACTATTTGGAAGAAAAAAGAAAATTGAAAAGGAATTTTGGAGCCTTCACTGAAGATTTTAAACAGTGGGCGTCTGTAAGTAAACCAATCAATTTCACACAAAGCTTAAATACTTTAACCAAAAGAAGTCAATATTTTCTGTCATATATTCATGAAATATGACCACAAGCACTTAACATCGAATGTTACTTCAAAAATTTTCAAATTCTTTGGTAATTGTAAACTTGTAATAAGAGCTTAAAGCACGCACATCGTTATTTAAAATTTGGGGTCCATTACATAACTTCAGCAATTCTTGCTTGAAGCATAGATGCATCAACATGATTACAGAAAACCAAGGCTTTTGCGTCAAGTTAAAAAGTATTAACTATTATCACGCACATAACATCATAGTTGATAGGAATATATTTCGACACATTGTATCAAGCATATTGCACAATAAATAGTTTATCTGCCGTCTAAAAAGCTTAAGCCACCACAGTCAGAGGGAAGAACTCTACAGGTAATAATATGTTGCAGTTTTCAATGCTCTGGGTGGTTAATATGGATGTTTATCACAGATATGATATTTTCCTTCCATCCTTTTAGGCTGCACAATGGAAGTAGTGTTGAATTTTCACGCTGGGATACGTTAAAAATATTAAACCCCATCTCTCAAAAATACTATTGCTAATCCTTTTTACTATGGTTAGGTCCTTTTATTATAAGACAACACATATACAAACCAATTTAAACAGAATGATATTCGAAACAACTTCCATTACCAATTTATGACCTTATATAAAGTCCTATGAAATTACAGAACTATTTGCAATCTTTACCATCGTATCACGTGTAAAGGGGTATGTGTATATAGTACATAGTAGACATAATATGTGGGCCAACAATATAAATTTGTACAGGCACCAGAAATGGAATATGTAGGAATAAACTTACCCTGACTTAGAAGACTTTCTTGACAACCAAAACAAGTATTAGGAAAACTGCGGCTAGAATCATTTTGAGATGGAGAGACCTCATCAAACATCACAATAGGAAATAGATGATGGTATGACCTTGCCAAATGGGGTGAAGAAATAAGGGTCAATCCACAGACTCGACATTCAGTGGGAAGCTCACAGACACGAACTTTGCATCTTGGACAAGTGTATCCCCCTCCAGCCTTAGCCTCTTCATGACATGTGCATATTGCAACAGAACCCTCAGCTGACCGTTGTGGGAAACCCATCTTAATTAAATTAGCAGTAGCATACTCTGCTATTGCTGGAGGTGGTGGTGCATGCTCCAGGATCAACTCTTTAAAGTGGGACTGCATGAGATGTACACAAATATCTGAATGAATACATTCATGAACAAGCAAGCATTTGAAAAATGCAAACAAATTCAAAGGTGATCAGAAATATTCAAGTACTTGTTCAAACTAAGGTTGAAATATAGAGGATACTACATCTACAAGGGCTTTTTCCATCAAAAGCAATCAACTAACCTCGTCTAGAGCAACAGAATAAGTCCCGCCCGTTTCCTGGCAGAGATGTTTACATACAAACATTTCAGCAGCAAGACCGATGACTGAGCACCTTATTTTACTCTTTTTGCATTTTTGAATGGTTTCCATGAGATCACCAGGATCACACGTACTGAGAGCCGAATATAAGATAAGAGCTTCTCGATGACCATATGATGGGATTTGATTTAGACATCCAAGAACAAGCTCTAGTGCATTTTGTAAGGAGGCGTCACCTGAGCATTCCAGTTTACCCATTAATGCGTTGATGTGGGACTCGGGACTGCCACCAAGTTCTGTTATGCAATTAGCAATCCCATCTTTTATGGTCACCAGACCAACGTGACTAAGTGGATTTTGATCAAAGAATTCCCTGATAAATACCTCAACCTGTTTCCCAATCACAGCCATCCTACTTGGTCTGAAGTCTCTCTCTGATGCTGCCTTCACATGATAACAGAAATCGAATTATATACAATATGAAATTAAAAAGATATACATGTAACTAATATGTTCTACATTTTATTTCCTCTTATTTCTGTTTTATATTTCTTATTATATATTTCTACTGTAATGGTATTGTTATCACAAATATTACATCAATCACAAGTTGAACAAGATACTTCTTGGCCCATAACCAGTTTCTTAACAGCTTTGTAAGCATAAAGCACCAGATAGAAACACCAGTGTGAGTGTGATACGCTTATGAACAACATACTTAATGCCATCCAAGAAACCTAATAAATTCCTCTTTCCCAATTTGATTGACAAAGTGTATCATGAGCACACATCCTCCATTCGAAATCCAATTTTCAAGTAATCAAAGCACTACTCCATGCCACGCGACTGAGAAGCATAAGAAGAAGCTATAATTAAATACCTTAGACAGGTCAACGACAATGTACAGGTATCGTATAAGCCCCTTCTGAATTCGTGAAGTAGCCGCAGTGGCAGCAAGGTTACGAAGGCGTCTGCGATACTGAGCATGGTAAATGGCTGTAGTATCAATGGGGCGAAGAAGTCCAGATTCATCCTCCTGCAAAGCCTCCCATGATCTATCTTCTGCGTAAGTTCTCTCCCAGGCTTCAAGGTCTGCACCATCATCGTCGTCATCATCCTCTACGTCTCCATTTAGTGGCCTTTCAGCAGCATTATTCATAATTTCTAAACCAAAATAGGCACAGTTAATTAACCAATAACAGCAGCAACCAAACAAAAATCCGCATTCTATACTGAAACATCAGCACATCACAAAATTCGGTGCAACCAAACACGCAGAAATGAATCATTGTCAAAAAAAAAAAAAAGGCGTAACTCGATCATTGTGTTACCTATATATTGTTAATTTAGTCGCAATCCGCTTACGAGGAATGAACGAAATTAGAAAAATAAACGGAAAAAGAAAATTGAAGAGATGCAAAGTGAAAAGCAATTTGCAAGGAGATTTAAAGGATAGAGGGAGTAGCATTGAAGGTGTTATTATAGAAGCGGGAACGAACGTACGGCATTTACAATCACCGAAAAGGAAATGAATGAATCTAAAGAGTGTAGAAATTACCTGAAATATGGAGCAATGAGTTCAAATTGAGACAAATACCGAAGTGGAAAAAACCCCAAGTATTCAAGATTCCTCTCGCTCTCTGCAACTCTACTCTCAAAATCCTCTCACGCAAGTCACACTCCAACACGCCCAAGTCCTATTCTTTTCACTTCCCAAACCAACAAATTGGGCCTTTTTGGGCTTCTTGTTACACTTTTCAAATTGGGCCTTTTTAGGCTTCTTTGCTTTCTTTCTGCTTTTACTTTCTTTTAACTAAAAGATGTTTCTAAATATTTTGAAATTTTATTTAAATTCTTCTATTTTTTTAAAAAAAAATGCATAACTTTTTCGTCTCGTTATTAATTGTTATCTAAATTTCTTAGAAAACAAAAGTATACATTTCAAACAAAATTCATCTATTTTCTTTACAAGACAAAGGCCAAACTTCATATTTTCTAAGAAAAAATATATATATTTTTTATTGATCACATTGAATTAAAATATTAATATTTCGATAACTATAAATTATAATCCTCATATCATAGGAAAAGAATTTAACCCGTAGACCAGAGCAAACTCTTTTCTTCATTTTTTTTATGTTTATAATTTCTAAATATTGGGAAAAGGGAAAATTTTATGAAACCCAATAATTCAACCCAAAATGGCACACATCAACAAGTATAAAAAAAATATATTTAAATTTCACAATCAACTTCTGGTGAAAACAAAATTTAATGTTATTTATTTGATGGCTTACATGATATGCCTGAATATAACTAATAATATTCTAAAACTATGCAAAATATGAAGAGATTTAAATGCAATACCAGTTTTTGTATAAGGTTGTGAAGGGGACATTTAACACAGCTGAAAATTCTTACACCTTTTCTTTTTGTCTTTGTCTCTTTCGATTCTCTTTTCTCACATTTCAATGTTTTACAATTTTGACGGGTGACCAACCGTGTCATTAATCAAACAGACAAATCAATAGTTGAAATGTATAAATCAGCATAATAATGTTGTTCAAGTTCAAGTTAACATGTAATTAATTATTGTTTCATAATAAAATTTATTTTTATTATATGGGTTAAATATGTTTTTAGTCCCTATACTTTGGAGCAATTTTGGTTTTAGTCCCTCTTTCAAACTATAGTACAATTTAGTCCTTCAACTTTAGAAAACTCTGGTTTTAGTCCTTTTTACCAAATTTTTTAAACTTTATTTGTTGTTTCAAGCACGTTACATTATAGCATTTGGATTGTTTACACTGTTTGACATATTTTTGTTCCAATGTTAACTGAGAAACGCGTTTGAAACAGTAAATAAAGTTAAAAAAATTTGGTAAAAATGACTAAAACCAGAGTTTTCTAAAGTTGAAGGACTAAATTGTACTACAGTTTGAAAGAGAGACTAAAACCAAAATCACACCAAAGTATAGGGACTAAAAACATATTTAACCCTTATTATATTTACATTGTTTAATATAATGGTTGCTTTAATAAAAATATTTAGCTATAACTTTTTTTTATAATAAATACTATAAATTGAGTTATCATATAGAATCGTTTAAATTAATTAAATAAAGTTTTTTAATTATTCATACGGACTCAAATTGTAAATGAAAAAATTCTAAAAACAAAAATATATATTTTATTATTGAATAAAGTTTTTAATAATTAATATGGGCTCAAATTGTCAATAAAAAAAATTCCCAAAATAAAAACATATATTTTATGTTACCCAGTGTTATTATTACATTAGTTAATAAGTTATTTATTATACATTTTAATTTCAAACACCTTAAACTTTATAGTACAGATTGATTGAATATTGAGTATAATTGAATCCTTAAAGAATTAATAATTATTTTGTTAAGACTCGATAGTTTAGTTTCATAAAGTTTAGGTATATTCAAGATCCTAATTATGTGTGTTTTAACGATAATAAATGTAACTAAGTTTGAAGTTATCAATTAAATAAAATTTATCAATACTCTTATTTAATGATTAATATTAACAATTCAAAGTACCATCTAACTACTATAAGAAATTAATAAAGAAAATCGAAGTGTACTCACATATTTTATTGTTATAAATAAATTTTATTATTTTAAAATATATTATTTTTTTATAAGTTATTTTTCTAAAGTTTTTTATTTTTTTTAAGATTTTTTGTAAGTTTGATGATCGAAAACCACCTATATGATTCTTGTGATAAGATCTTCAACTCTACTCACTCAGTTTCACAAAAAAAGTTAGTTTTCTTCTCTTTTCTCTAGTTTCACATTTTCCAATGCATGTGAAGTTTGGTTTTGTTGCATGTATAGTTTGAGTTTCCTTTTAGGTTCTATATTGATTAGTGATTATAATGGCATACTCTGATCATGTTTTTGTTATCTCTAAGTGCAAATAACTCTTTGAGCTGTAAGAGTGGTATAGGACCTTTTAAGAACGATTTGGTTTTCTAAAAGACAAGGAAAGCTAACTACCATTTTTAATACTGTTAATGTTTGATAAACTGTATTGCATGTTTGTTTTATCCTGAACTTGGATGACATGTAGAAATTATGTTTTGAATGGTTTGTTGAATGTATTGGTTTTTATACTATTTGATTGATTTGGTTTGAATGGGTAGTTTTGGTATGTTGAATATTAGTTGATTTATTGATAAATCTGGGAATGTAAAATTGGCAACTCTGAGTGTTAGCAAAATGATGAAGATGAAGTTTTGATGATGTCCAAATCAAGTCAAGATTTATCAAGATTCATGAAGATCCTTTGAAGACTTATTTTTGTTATGAAAAG